>NW_027018191.1:0-60265 GCF_032854445.1 Liolophura sinensis | reverse complement strand
AATTGAACACTGACCCACATCAATAAGGTGCCAAAGGATGCGCAATTGGGCCAGGCATCTCCAGCTGTTGAAAAATTGCAAATTTCCTTGGTTTCCATGGAGTAAGAGCCGTTGCTGGGCACGTGATCTTGACATCATTGATTATTCATTTGTGGCTACAGCCAAAAGTATTGGTCGGAGAGCAACGCGGTTTGCACCATTCGATTTCTCGTCACAAAATACGTCGGATTAGCCTCTTACCAGCAGCATTGGAACAGTTTTTCTACTTTTGGATTTTTGCCTGTTCTTTTTGCGAATTGAAATCGGCTACGATAACTATGTACAATCGCGACTGGTCATTACTATGTTCAACTTTTCATTATAAGTTATGTGCCCTTCGGTAGCCCAGACGACGTCAAATCTTTGGGCCAAGCTCATTTAACTCACCCAGCAAATGTCTTACTTCTAAGTCGAAGACAAACTCAATGTCTTTATCTACATGTAGAAAAACCACACCATTTGTATATAAAAAAAACACAAGGTACTTGATACAATCCGCTGTGAAATATACAATTGAACACTGACCCACATCAATAAGGTGCCAAAGGATGCGGAATTGGGCCAGGCATCTCCAGCTGTTGAAAAATTGCAAATTTCCTTGGTTTCCATGGAGTAAGAACCGTTGCTGGGCACGTGATCTTGACATCATTGATTATTCATTTGTGGCTACAGCCAAAAGTATTTGTCGGAGAGCAACGCGGTTTGCACCATTCGATTTCTCGTCACAAAATACGTCGGATTAGCCTCTTACCAGCAGCATTGGAACAGTTTTTCTACTTTTGGATTTTTGCCTGGTCTTTTTGCGAATTGAAATCGGCTACATCAACTATGTACAATCGCGACTGGTCATTACTATATTCAACTTTTCATTATAAGTTATGTGCCCTTCGGTAGCCCAGACGACGTCAAATCTTTGGGCCAAGCCCATTTAACTCACCCAGCAAATGTCTTACTTCTAAGTCGAAGACAAACTCAATGTCTTTATCTACATGTAGAAAAACCACACCATTTGTATATAAAAAAAAACACAAGGTACTTGATACAATCCGCTGTGAAAAGTACAATTGAACACTGACCCGCATCAATAAGGTGCCAAAGGATGCGCAATTGGGCCAGGCATCTCCAGCTGTTGAAAAATTGCAAATTTCCTTGGTTTCCATGGAGTAAGAGCCGTTGCTGGGCACGTGATCTTGACATCATTGATTATTCATTTGTGGCTACAGCCAAAAGTATTGGTCGGAAAGCAACGCGGTTTGCACCATTCGATTTCTCGTCACAAAATACGTCGGATTAGCCTCTTACCAGCAGCATTGGAACAGTTTTTCCACTTTTGGATTTTTGCCTGGTCTTTTTGCTAATTGAAGTCGGCTACATTAACTATGTACAATCGCGACTGGTCATTACTATATTCAACTTTTCATTATAAGTTATGTGCCCTTCGGTAGCCCAGACGACGTCAAATCTTTGGGCTAAGCCCATTTAGCTCACCCAGCAAATGTCTTACTTCTAAGTCGAAGACAAACTCAATGTCTTTATCTACATATAGAAAAACCACACCATTTGTATATAAAAAAAACACAAGGTACTTGATACAATCCGCTGTGAAAAGTACAATTGAACACTGACCCACATCAATAAGGTGCCAAAGGATGCGCAATTGGGCCAGGCATCTCCAGCTGTTGAAAAATTGCAAATTTCCTTGGTTTCCATGGAGTAAGAGCCGTTGCTGGGCACGTGATCTTGACATCATTGATTATTCATTTGTGGCTACAGCCAAAAGTATTGGTCGGAAAGCAACGCGGTTTGCACCATTCGATTTCTCGTCACAAAATACGTCGGATTAGCCTCTTACCAGCAGCATTGGAACAGTTTTCCACTTTTGGATTTTTGCCTGGTCTTTTTGCTAATTGAAATCGGCTACATTAACTATGTACAATCGCGACTGGTCATTACTATATTCAACTTTTCATTATAAGTTATGTGCCCTTCGGTAGCCCAGACGACGTCAAATCTTTGGGCCAAGCCCATTTAGCTCACCCAGCAAATGTCTTACTTCTAAGTCGAAGACAAACTCAATGTCTTTATCTACATGTAGAAAAACCACACCATTTGTATATAAAAAAAACACAAGGTACTTGATACAATCCGCTGTAAAAAGTACAATTGAACACTGACCCACATCAATAAGGTGCCAAAGGATGCGCAATTGGGCCAGGCATCTCCAGCTGTTGAAAAATTGCAAATTTCCTTGGTTTCCATGGAGTAAGAGCCGTTGCTGGGCACGTGATCTTGACATCATTGATTATTCATTTGTGGCTACAGCCAAAAGTATTGGTCGGAAAGCAACGCGGTTTGCACCATTCGATTTCTCGTCACAAAATACGTCGGATTAGCCTCTTACCAGCAGCATTGGAACAGTTTTTCCACTTTTGGATTTTTGCCTGGTCTTTTTGCTCATTGAAGTCGGCTACATTAACTATGTACAATCGCGACTGGTCATTACTATATTCAACTTTTCATTATAAGTTATGTGCCCTTCGGTAGCCCAGACGACGTCAAATCTTTGGGCTAAGCCCATTTAGCTCACCCAGCAAATGTCTTACTTCTAAGTCGAAGACAAACTCAATGTCTTTATCTACATGTAGAAAAACCACACCATTTGTATATAAAAAAAACACAAGGTACTTGATACAATCCGCTGTGAAAAGTACAATTGAACACTGACCCACATCAATAAGGTGCCAAAGGATGCGCAATTGGGCCAGGCATCTCCAGCTGTTGAAAAATTGCAAATTTCCTTGGTTTCCATGGAGTAAGAGCCGTTGCTGGGCACGTGATCTTGACATCATTGATTATTCATTTGTGGCTACAGCCAAAAGTATTGGTCGGAAAGCAACGCGGTTTGCACCATTCGATTTCTCGTCACAAAATACGTCGGATTAGCCTCTTACCATCAGCATTGGAACAGTTTTTCCACTTTTGGATTTTTGCCTGGTCTTTTTGCGAATTGAAATCGGCTACATTAACTATGTACAATCGCGACTGGTCATTACTATATATTTAACTTTTCATTATAAGTTATGTGCCCTTCGGTAGCCCAGACGACGTCAAATCTTTGGGCCAAGCCCATTTAGCTCACCCAGCAAATGTCTTACTTCTAAGTCGAAGACAAACTCAATGTCTTTATCTACATGTAGAAAAACCACACCATTTGTATATAAAAAAAACACAAGGTACTTGATACAATCCGCTGTAAAAAGTACAATTGAACACTGACCCACATCAATAAGGTGCCAAAGGATGCGCAATTGGGCCAGGCATCTCCAGCTGTTGAAAAATTGCAAATTTCCTTGGTTTCCATGGAGTAAGAGCCGTTGCTGGGCACGTGATCTTGACATCATTGATTATTCATTTGTGGCTACAGCCAAAAGTATGGTCGGAGAGCAACGCGGTTTGCACCATTCGATTTCTCGTCACAAAATACGTCGGATTAGCCTCTTACCAGCAGCATTGGAACAGTTTTTCTACTTTTGGATTTTTGCCTGGTCTTTTTGCGAATTGAAATCGGCTACGATAACTATGTACAATCGCGACTGGTCATTACTATGTTCAACTTTTCATTATAAGTTATGTGCCCTTCGGTAGCCCAGACGACGTCAAATCTTTGGGCCAAGCTCATTTAACTCACCCAGCAAATGTCTTACTTCTAAGTCGAAGACAAACTCAATGTCTTTATCTACATGTAGAAAAACCACACCATTTGTATATAAAAAAAACAAAAGGTACTTGATACAATCCGCTGTGAAATATACAATTGAACACTGACCCACATCAATAAGGTGCCAAAGGATGCGCAATTGGGCCAGGCATCTCCAGCTGTTGAAAAATTGCAAATTTCCTTGGTTTCCATGGAGTAAGAGCCGTTGCTGGGCACGTGATCTTGACATCATTGATTATTCATTTGTGGCTACAGCCAAAAGTATTGGTCGGAGAGCAACGCGGTTTGCACCATTCGATTTCTCGTCACAAAATACGTCGGATTAGCCTCTTACCGGCAGCATTGGAACAGTTTTTCTACTTTTGGATTTTTGCCTGGTCTTTTTGCGAATTGAAATCGGCTACATTAACTATGTACAATCGCGACTGGTCATTACTATATTCAACTTTTCATTATAAGTTATGTGCCCTTCGGTAGCCCAGACGACGTCAAATCTTTGGGCCAAGACCATTTAACTCACCCAGCAAATGTCTTAATTCTAAGTCGAAGAAAAACTCAATGTCTTTATCTACATGTAGAAAAACCACACCATTTGTATATCAAAAAAAACAAAAGGTACTTGATACAGTCCGCTGTAAAAAGTACAATTGAACACTGACCCACATCAATAAGGTGCCAAAGGATGCGCAATTGGGCCAGGCATCTCCAGCTGTTGAAAAATTGCAAATTTCCTTGGTTTCCATGGAGTAAGAGCCGTTGCTGGGCACGTGATCTTGACATCATTGATTATTCATTTGTGGCTACAGCCAAAAGTATTGGTCGGAGAGCAACGCGGTTTGCACCATTCGATTTTTCGTCACAAAATACGTCGGATTAGCCTCTTACCGGCAGCATTGGAACAGTTTTTCTACTTTTGGATTTTTGCCTGTTCTTTTTGCGAATTGAAATCGGCTACATTAACTATGTACAATCGCGACTGGTCATTACTATGTTCAACTTTTCATTATAAGTTATGTGCCCTTCGGTAGCCCAGACGACGTCAAATCTTTGGGCCAAGACCATTTAACTCACCCAGCAAATGTCTTACTTCTAAGTCGAAGAAAAACTCAATGTCTTTATCTACATGTAGAAAAACCACACCATTTGTATATCAAAAAAAACAAAAGGTACTTGATACAGTCCGCTGTAAAAAGTACAATTGAACACTGACCCACATCAATAAGGTGCCAAAGGATGCGCAATTGGGCCAGGCATCTCCAGCTGTTGAAAAATTGCAAATTTCCTTGGTTTCCATGGAGTAAGAGCCGTTGCTGGGCACGTGATCTTGACATCATTGATTATTCATTTGTGGCTACAGCCAAAAGTATTGGTCGGAGAGCAACGCGGTTTGCACCATTCGATTTCTCGTCACAAAATACGTCGGATTAGCCTCTTACCGGCAGCATTGGAACAGTTTTTCTACTTTTGGATTTTTGCCTGTTCTTTTTGCGAATTGAAATCGGCTACGATAACTATGTACAATCGCGACTGGTCATTACTATGTTCAACTTTTCATTATAAGTTATGTGCCCTTCGGTAGCCCAGACGACGTCAAATCTTTGGGCCAAGCTCATTTAACTCACCCAGCAAATGTCTTACTTCTAAGTCGAAGACAAACTCAATGTCTTTATCTACATGTAGAAAAACCACACCATTTGTATATAAAAAAACAAAAGGTACTTGATACAATCCGCTGTGAAATATACAATTGAACACTGACCCACATCAATAAGGTGCCAAAGGATGCGCAATTGGGCCAGGCATCTCCAGCTGTTGAAAAATTGCAAATTTCCTTGGTTTCCATGGAGTAAGAGCCGTTGCTGGGCACGTGATCTTGACATCATTGATTATTCATTTGTGGCTACAGCCAAAAGTATTGGTCGGAGAGCAACGCGGTTTGCACCATTCGATTTCTCGTCACAAAATACGTCGGATTAGCCTCTTACCAGCAGCATTGGAACAGTTTTTCTACTTTTGGATTTTTGCCTGTTCTTTTTGCGAATTGAAATCGGCTACGATAACTATGTACAATCGCGACTGGTCATTACTATGTTCAACTTTTCATTATAAGTTATGTGCCCTTCGGTAGCCCAGACGACGTCAAATCTTTGGGCCAAGCTCATTTAACTCACCCAGCAAATGTCTTACTTCTAAGTCGAAGACAAACTCAATGTCTTTATCCACATGTAGAAAAACCACACCATTTGTATATAAAAAAAACACAAGGTACTTGATACAATCCGCTGTGAAATATACAATTGAACACTGACCCACATCAATAAGGTGCCAAAGGATGCGCAATTGGGCCAGGCATCTCCAGCTGTTGAAAAATTGCAAATTTCCTTGGTTTCCATGGAGTAAGAACCGTTGCTGGGCACGTGATCTTGACATCATTGATTATTCATTTGTGGCTACAGCCAAAAGTATTTGTCGGAGAGCAACGCGGTTTGCACCATTCGATTTCTCGTCACAAAATACGTCGGATTAGCCTCTTACCAGCAGCATTGGAACAGTTTTTCTACTTTTGGATTTTTGCCTGGTCTTTTTGCGAATTGAAATCGGCTACATCAACTATGTACAATCGCGACTGGTCATTACTATATTCAACTTTTCATTATAAGTTATGTGCCCTTCGGTAGCCCAGACGACGTCAAATCTTTGGGCCAAGCCCATTTAACTCACCCAGCAAATGTCTTACTTCTAAGTCGAAGACAAACTCAATGTCTTTATCTACATGTAGAAAAACCACACCATTTGTATATAAAAAAAACACAAGGTACTTGATACAATCCGCTGTGAAAAGTACAATTGAACACTGACCCGCATCAATAAGGTGCCAAAGGATGCGCAATTGGGCCAGGCATCTCCAGCTGTTGAAAAATTGCAAATTTCCTTGGTTTCCATGGAGTAAGAGCCGTTGCTGGGCACGTGATCTTGACATCATTGATTATTCATTTGTGGCTACAGCCAAAAGTATTGGTCGGAAAGCAACGCGGTTTGCACCATTCGATTTCTCGTCACAAAATACGTCGGATTAGCCTCTTACCAGCAGCATTGGAACAGTTTTTTCCACTTTTGGATTTTTGCCTGTTCTTTTTGCTAATTGAAATCGGCTACATTAACTATGTACAATCGCGACTGGTCATTACTATATTCAACTTTTCATTATAAGTTATGTGCCCTTCGGTAGCCCAGACGACGTCAAATCTTTGGGCTAAGCCCATTTAGCTCACCCAGCAAATGTCTTACTTCTAAGTCGAAGACAAACTCAATGTCTTTATCTACATGTAGAAAAACCACACCATTTGTATATAAAAAAAACACAAGGTACTTGATACAATCCGCTGTGAAAAGTACAATTAAACACTGACCCACATCAATAAGGTGCCAAAGGATGCGCAATTGGGCCAGGCATCTCCAGCTGTTGAAAAATTGCAAATTTCCTTGGTTTCCATGGAGTAAGAGCCGTTGCTGGGCACGTGATCTTGACATCATTGATTATTCATTTGTGGCTACAGCCAAAAGTATTGGTCGGAAAGCAACGCGGTTTGCACCATTCGATTTCTCGTCACCAAATACGTCGGATTAGCCTCTTACCTGCAGCATTGGAACAGTTTTTCCACTTTTGGATTTTTGCCTGGTCTTTTTGCTAATTGAAATCGGCTACGATAACTATGTACAATCGCGACTGGTCATTACTATATTCAACTTTTCATTATAAGTTATGTGCCCTTCGGTAGCCCAGACGACGTCAAATCTTTGGGCCAAGACCATTTAGCTCACCCAGCAAATGTCTTACTTCTAAGTCGAAGACAAACTCAATGTCTTTATCTACATGTAGAAAAACCACACCATTTGTATATAAAAAAAAACACAAGGTACTTGATACAATCCGCTGTAAAAAGTACAATTGAACACTGACCCACATCAATAAGGTGCCAAAGGATGCGCAATTGGGCCAGGCATCTCCAGCTGTTGAAAAATTGCAAATTTCCTTGGTTTCCATGGAGTAAGAGCCGTTGCTGGGCACGTGATCTTGACATCATTGATTATTCATTTGTGGCTACAGCCAAAAGTATTGGTCGGAGAGCAACGCGGTTTGCACATTCGATTTCTCGTCACAAAATACGTCGGATTAGCCTCTTACCAGCAGCATTGGAACAGTTTTTCTACTTTTGGATTTTTGCCTGGTCTTTTTGCGAATTGAAATCGGCTACGATAACTATGTACAATCGCGACTGGTCATTACTATGTTCAACTTTTCATTATAAGTTATGTGCCCTTCGGTAGCCCAGACGACGTCAAATCTTTGGGCCAAGCTCATTTAACTCACCCAGCAAATGTCTTACTTCTAAGTCGAAGACAAACTCAATGTCTTTATCTACATGTAGAAAAACCACACCATTTGTATATAAAAAAAACAAAAGGTACTTGATACAATCCGCTGTGAAATATACAATTGAACACTGACCCACATCAATAAGGTGCCAAAGGATGCGCAATTGGGCCAGGCATCTCCAGCTGTTGAAAAATTGCAAATTTCTATGGTTTCCATGGAGTAAGAGCCGATGCTGGGCACGTGATCTTGACATCATTGATTATTCATTTGTGGCTACAGCCAAAAGTATTTGTCGGAGAGCAACGCGGTTTGCACCATTCGATTTCTCGTCACAAAATACGTCGGATTAGCCTCTTACCAGCAGCATTGGAACAGTTTTTCTACTTTTGGATTTTTGCCTGGTCTTTTTGCGAATTGAAATCGGCTACATCAACTATGTACAATCGCGACTGGTCATTACTATATTCAACTTTTCATTATAAGTTATGTGCCCTTCGGTAGCCCAGACGACGTCAAATCTTTGGGCCAAGCCCATTTAACTCACCCAGCAAATGTCTTACTTCTAAGTTGAAGACAAACTCAATGTCTTTATCTACATGTAGAAAAACCACACCATTTGTATATAAAAAAAAACACAAGGTACTTGATACAATCCGCTGTGAAAAGTACAATTGAACACTGACCCGCATCAATAAGGTGCCAAAGATGCGCAATTGGGCCAGGCATCTCCAGCTGTTGAAAAATTGCAAATTTCCTTGGTTTCCATGGAGTAAGAGCCGTTGCTGGGCACGTGATCTTGACATCATTGATTATTCATTTGTGGCTACAGCCAAAAGTGTTGGTCGGAAAGCAACGCGGTTTGCACCATTCGATTTCTCGTCACAAAATACGTCGGATTAGCCTCTTACCAGCAGCATTGGAACAGTTTTTCCACTTTTGGATTTTTGCCTGTTCTTTTTGCTAATTGAAATCGGCTACATTAACTATGTACAATCGCGACTGGTCATTACTATATTCAACTTTTCATTATAAGTTATGTGCCCTTCGGTAGCCCAGACGACGTCAAATCTTTGGGCCAAGCCCATTTAGCTCACCCAGCAAATGTCTTACTTCTAAGTCGAAGACAAACTCAATGTCTTTATCTACATGTAGAAAAACCACACCATTTGTATATAAAAAAAACACAAGGTACTTGATACAATCCGCTGTGAAAAGTACAATTGAACACTGACCCACATCAATAAGGTGCCAAAGGATGCGCAATTGGGCCAGGCATCTCCAGCTGTTGAAAAATTGCAAATTTCTATGGTTTCCATGGATTAAGAGCCGTTGCTGGGCACGTGATCTTGACATCATTGATTATTCATTTGTGGCTACAGCCAAAAGTATTGGTCGGAGAGCAACGCGGTTTGCACCATTCGATTTCTCGTCACAAAATACGTCGGATTAGCCTCTTACCAGCAGCATTGGAACAGTTTTTCTACTTTTGGATTTTTGCCTGGTCTTTTTGCGAATTGAAATCGGCTACATAACTATGTACAATCGCGACTGGTCATTACTATATTCAACTTTTCATTATAAGTTATGTGCCCTTCGGTAGCCCAGACGACGTCAAATCTTTGGGCCAAGACCATTTAACTCACCCAGCAAATGTCTTACTTCTAAGTCGAAGAAAAACTCAATGTCTTTATCTACATGTAGAAAACCACACCATTTGTATATCAAAAAAAACACAAGGTACTTGATACAATCCGCTGTAAAAAGTACAATTGAACACTGACCCACATCAATAAGGTGCCAAAGGATGCGCAATTGGGCCAGGCATCTCCAGCTGTTGAAAAATTGCAAATTTCCTTGGTTTCCATGGAGTAAGAGCCGTTGCTGGGCACGTGATCTTGACATCATTGATTATTCATTTGTGGCTACAGCCAAAAGTATTGGTCGGAGAGCAACGCGGTTTGCACCATTCGATTTCTCGTCACAAAATACGTCGGATTAGCCTCTTACCAGCAGCATTGGAACAGTTTTTCTACTTTTGGATTTTTGGCCTGGTCTTTTTGCGAATTGAAATCGCTACATCAACTATGTACAATCGCGACTGGTCATTACTATATTCAACTTTTCATTATAAGTTATGTGCCCTTCGGTAGCCCAGACGACGTCAAATCTTTGGGCCAAGCCCATTTAACTCACCCAGCAAATGTCTTACTTCTAAGTTGAAGACAAACTCAATGTCTTTATCTACATGTAGAAAAACCACACCATTTGTAATATAAAAAAAACACAAGGTACTTGATACAATCCGCTGTGAAAAGTACAATTGAACACTGACCCGCATCAATAAGGTGCCAAAGGATGCGCAATTGGGCCAGGCATCTCCAGCTGTTGAAAAATTGCAAATTTCCTTGGTTTCCATGGAGTAAGAGCCGTTGCTGGGCACGTGATCTTGACATCATTGATTATTCATTTGTGGCTACAGCCAAAAGTGTTGGTCGGAAAGCAACGCGGTTTGCACCATTCGATTTCTCGTCACAAAATACGTCGATTAGCCTCTTACCAGCAGCATTGGAACAGTTTTTCCACTTTTGGATTTTTGCCTGGTCTTTTTGCTAATTGAAATCGGCTACATTAACTATGTACAATCGCGACTGGTCATTACTATATTCAACTTTTCATTATAAGTTATGTGCCCTTCGGTAGCCCAGACGACGTCAAATCTTTGGGCCAAGCCCATTTAGCTCACCCAGCAAATGTCTTACTTCTAAGTCGAAGACAAACTCAATGTCTTTATCTACATGTAGAAAAACCACACCATTTGTATATAAAAAAAACACAAGGTACTTGATACAATCCGCTGTGAAAAGTACAATTGAACACTGACCCACATCAATAAGGTGCCAAAGGATGCGCAATTGGGCCAGGCATCTCCAGCTGTTGAAAAATTGCAAATTTCTATGGTTTCCATGGATTAAGAGCCGTTGCTGGGCACGTGATCTTGACATCATTGATTATTCATTTGTGGCTACAGCCAAAAGTATTGGTCGGAGAGCAACGCGGTTTGCACCATTTGATTTCTCGTCACAAAATACGTCGGATTAGCCTCTTACCAGCAGCATTGGAACAGTTTTTTCTACTTTTGGATTTTTGCCTGGTCTTTTTGCGAATTGAAATCGGCTACATTAACTATGTACAATCGCGACTGGTCATTACTATATTCAACTTTTCATTATAAGTTATGTGCCCTTCGGTAGCCCAGACGACGTCAAATCTTTGGGCCAAGACCATTTAACTCACCCAGCAAATGTCTTACTTCTAAGTCGAAGAAAAACTCAATGTCTTTATCTACATGTAGAAAAACCACACCATTTGTATATCAAAAAAAAACACAAGGTACTTGATACAATCCGCTGTAAAAAGTACAATTGAACACTGACCCACATCAATAAGGTGCCAAAGGATGCGCAATTGGGCCAGGCATCTCCAGCTGTTGAAAAATTGCAAATTTCCTTGGTTTCCATGGAGTAAGAGCCGTTGCTGGGCACGTGATCTTGACATCATTGATTATTCATTTGTGGCTACAGCCAAAAGTATTGGTCGGAGAGCAACGCGGTTTGCACCATTCGATTTCTCGTCACAAAATACGTCGGATTAGCCTCTTACCAGCAGCATTGTAACAGTTTTTCTACTTTTGGATTTTGCCTGGTCTTTTTGCGAATTGAAATCGGCTACGATAACTATGTACAATCGCGACTGGTCATTACTATGTTCAACTTTTCATTATAAGTTATGTGCCCTTCGGTAGCCCAGACGACGTCAAATCTTTGGGCCAAGCTCATTTAACTCACCCAGCAAATGTGTTACTTCTAAGTCGAAGACAAACTCAATGTCTTTATCTACATGTAGAAAAACCACACCATTTGTATATAAAAAAAACAAAAGGTACTTGATACAATCCGCTGTGAAATATACAATTGAACACTGACCCACATCAATAAGGTGCCAAAGGATGCGCAATTGGGCCAGGCATCACCAGCTGTTGAAAAATTGCAAATTTCCTTGGTTTCCATGGAGTAAGAACCGTTGCTGGGCACGTGATCTTGACATCATTGATTATTCATTTGTGGCTACAGCCAAAAGTATTTGTCGGAGAGCAACGCGGTTTGCACCATTCGATTTCTCGTCACAAAATACGTCGGATTAGCCTCTTACCAGCAGCATTGGAACAGTTTTTCTACTTTTGGATTTTTGCCTGGTCTTTTTGCGAATTGAAATCGGCTACATCAACTATGTACAATCGCGACTGGTCATTACTATATTCAACTTTTCATTATAAGTTATGTGCCCTTCGGTAGCCCAGACGACGTCAAATCTTTGGGCCAAGCCCATTTAACTCACCCAGCAAATGTCTTACTTCTAAGTCGAAGACAAACTCAATGTCTTTATCTACATGTAGAAAAACCACACCATTTGTATATAAAAAAAACACAAGGTACTTGATACAATCCGCTGTGAAAAGTACAATTGAACACTGACCCGCATCAATAAGGTGCCAAAGGATGCGCAATTGGGCCAGGCATCTCCAGCTGTTGAAAAATTGCAAATTTCCTTGGTTTCCATGGAGTAAGAGCCGTTGCTGGGCACGTGATCTTGACATCATTGATTATTCATTTGTGGCTACAGCCAAAAGTATTGGTCGGAAAGCAACGCGGTTTGCACCATTCGATTTCTCGTCACAAAATACGTCGGATTAGCCTCTTACCAGCAGCATTGGAACAGTTTTTCCACTTTTGGATTTTTGCCTGGTCTTTTTGCTAATTGAAATCGGCTACATTAACTATGTACAATCGCGACTGGTCATTACTATATTCAACTTTTCATTATAAGTTATGTGCCCTTCGGTAGCCCAGACGACGTCAAATCTCTGGGCTAAGCCCATTTAGCTCACCCAGCAAATGTCTTACTTCTAAGTCGAAGACAAACTCAATGTCTTTATCTACATGTAGAAAAACCACACCATTTGTATATAAAAAAAACACAAGGTACTTGATACAATCCGCTGTGAAAAGTACAATTGAACACTGACCCACATCAATAAGGTGCCAAAGGATGCGCAATTGGGCCAGGCGTCTCCAGCTGTTGAAAAATTGCAAATTTCTATGGTTTCCATGGATTAAAAGCCGTTGCTGGGCACGTGATCTTGACATCATTGATTATTCATTTGTGGCTACAGCCAAAAGTATTGGTCGGAGAGCAACGCGGTTTGCACCATTCGATTTCTCGTCACAAAATACGTCGGATTAGCCTCTTACCGGCAGCATTGGAACAGTTTTTCTACTTTTGGATTTTTGCCTGTTCTTTTTGCGAATTGAAATCGGCTACGATAACTATGTACAATCGCGACTGGTCATTACTATGTTCAACTTTTCATTATAAGTTATGTGCCCTTCGGTAGCCCAGACGACGTCAAATCTTTGGGCCAAGCTCATTTAACTCACCCAGCAAATGTGTTACTTCTAAGTCGAAGACAAACTCAATGTCTTTATCTACATGTAGAAAAAACCACACCATTTGTATATAAAAAAAAACAAAAGGTACTTGATACAATCCGCTGTGAAATATACAATTGAACACTGACCCACATCAATAAGGTGCCAAAGGATGCGCAATTGGGCCAGGCATCTCCAGCTGTTGAAAAATTGCAAATTTCCTTGGTTTCCATGGAGTAAGAACCGTTGCTGGGCACGTGATCTTGACATCATTGATTATTCATTTGTGGCTACAGCCAAAAGTATTTGTCGGAGAGCAACGCGGTTTGCACCATTCGATTTCTCGTCACAAAATACGTCGGATTAGCCTCTTACCAGCAGCATTGGAACAGTTTTTCTACTTTTGGATTTTTGCCTGGTCTTTTTGCGAATTGAAATCGGCTACATCAACTATGTACAATCGCGACTGGTCATTACTATATTCAACTTTTCATTATAAGTTATGTGCCCTTCGGTAGCCCAGACGACGTCAAATCTTTGGGCCAAGCCCATTTAACTCACCCAGCAAATGTCTTACTTCTAAGTCGAAGACAAACTCAATGTCTTTATCTACATGTAGAAAAACCACACCATTTGTATATAAAAAAAACACAAGGTACTTGATACAATCCGCTGTGAAAAGTACAATTGAACACTGACCCGCATCAATAAGGTGCCAAAGGATGCGCAATTGGGCCAGGCATCTCCAGCTGTTGAAAAATTGCAAATTTCCTTGGTTTCCATGGAGTAAGAGCCGTTGCTGGGCACGTGATCTTGACATCATTGATTATTCATTTGTGGCTACAGCCAAAAGTATTGGTCGGAGAGCAACGCGGTTTGCACCATTCGATTTCTCGTCACAAAATACGTCGGATTAGCCTCTTACCAGCAGCATTGGAACAGTTTTTCTACTTTTGGATTTTTGCCTGGTCTTTTTGCTAATTGAAATCGGCTACATTAACTATGTACAATCGCGACTGGTCATTACTATATTCAACTTTTCATTATAAGTTATGTGCCCTTTGGTAGCCCAGACGACGTCAAATCTTTGGGCCAAGCCCATTTAGCTCACCCAGCAAATGTCTTACTTCTAAGTCGAAGACAAACTCAATGTCTTTATCTACATGTAGAAAAACCACACCATTTGTATATAAAAAAAACACAAGGTACTTGATACAATCCGCTGTGAAAAGTACAATTGAACACTGACCCACATCAATAAGGTGCCAAAGGATGCGCAATTGGGCCAGGCATCTCCAGCTGTTGAAAAATTGCAAATTTCTATGGTTTCCATGGATTAAGAGCCGTTGCTGGGCACGTGATCTTGACATCATTGATTATTCATTTGTGGCTACAGCCAAAAGTATTGGTCGGAGAGCAACGCGGTTTGCACCATTCGATTTCTCGTCACAAAATACGTCGGATTAGCCTCTTACCAGCAGCATTGGAACAGTTTTTCTACTTTTGGATTTTTGCCTGTTCTTTTTGCGAATTGAAATCGGCTACGATAACTATGTACAATCGCGACTAGTCATTACTATGTTCAACTTTTCATTATAAGTTATGTGCCCTTCGGTAGCCCAGACGACGTCAAATCTTTGGGCCAAGCTCATTTAACTCACCCAGCAAATGTCTTACTTCTAAGTCGAAGACAAACTCAATGTCTTTATCTACATGTAGAAAAACCACACCATTTGTATATAAAAAAAACACAAGGTACTTGATACAATCCGCTGTGAAATATACAATTGAACACTGACCCACATCAATAAGGTGCCAAAGGATGCGCAATTGGGCCAGGCATCTCCAGCTGTTGAAAAATTGCAAATTTCTATGGTTTCCATGGATTAAGAGCCGTTGCTGGGCACGTGATCTTGACATCATTGATTATTCATTTGTGGCTACAGCCAAAAGTATTGGTCGGAGAGCAACGCGGTTTGCACCATTCGATTTCTCGTCACAAAATACGTCGGATTAGCCTCTTACCAGCAGCATTGGAACAGTTTTTCTACTTTTGGATTTTTGCCTGGTCTTTTTGCGAATTGAAATCGGCTACATCAACTATGTACAATCGCGACTGGTAATTACTATATTCAACTTTTCATTATAAGTTATGTGCCCTTCGGTAGCCCAGACGACGTCAAATCTTTGGGCCAAGCCCATTTAACTCACCCAGCAAATGTCTTACTTCTAAGTCGAAGACAAACTCAATGTCTTTATCTACATGTAGAAAAACCACACCATTTGTATATAAAAAAAACACAAGGTACTTGATACAATCCGCTGTGAAAAGTACAATTGAACACTGACCCGCATCAATAAGGTGCCAAAGGATGCGCAATTGGGCCAGGCATCTCCAGCTGTTGAAAAATTGCAAATTTCCTTGGTTTCCATGGAGTAAGAGCCGTTGCTGGGCACGTGATCTTGACATCATTGATTATTCATTTGTGGCTACAGCCAAAAGTATTGGTCGGAGAGCAACGCGGTTTGCACCATTTGATTTCTCGTCACAAAATACGTCGGATTAGCCTCTTACCAGCAGCATTGGAACAGTTTTTCTACTTTTGGATTTTTGCCTGGTCTTTTTGCGAATTGAAATCGGCTACATTAACTATGTACAATCGCGACTGGTCATTAGTATATTCAACTTTTCATTATAAGTTATGTGCCCTTCGGTAGCCCAGACGACGTCAAATCTTTGGGCCAAGACCATTTAACTCACCCAGCAAATGTCTTACTTCTAAGTCGAAGAAAAACTCAATGTCTTTATCTACATGAAGAAAAACCACACCATTTGTATATCAAAAAAAACACAAGGTACTTGATACAATCCGCTGTAAAAAGTACAATTGAACACTGACCCACATCAATAAGGTGCCAAAGGATGCGCAATTGGGCCAGGCATCTCCAGCTGTTGAAAAATTGCAAATTTCCTTGGTTTCCATGGAGTAAGAGCCGTTGCTGGGCACGTGATCTTGACATCATTGATTATTCATTTGTGGCTACAGCCAAAAGTATTGGTCGGAGAGCAACGCGGTTTGCACCATTCGATTTCTCGTCACAAAATACGTCGGATTAGCCTCTTACCAGCAGCATTGGAACAGTTTTTCTACTTTTGGATTTTTGCCTGTTCTTTTTGCGAATTGAAATCGGCTACGATAACTATGTACAATCGCGACTGGTCATTACTATGTTCAACTTTTCATTATAAGTTATGTGCCCTTCGGTAGCCCAGACGACGTCAAATCTTTGGGCCAAGCTCATTTAACTCACCCAGCAAATGTCTTACTTCTAAGTCGAAGACAAACTCAATGTCTTTATCTACATGTAGAAAAACCACACCATTTGTATATAAAAAAAACAAAAGGTACTTGATACAATCCGCTGTGAAATATACAATTGAACACTGACCCACATCAATAAGGTGCCAAAGGATGCGCAATTGGGCCAGGCATCTCCAGCTGTTGAAAAATTGCGAATTTCTATGGTTTCCATGGAGTAAGAACCGTTGCTGGGCACGTGATCTTGACATCATTGATTATTCATTTGTGGCTACAGCCAAAAGTATTTGTCGGAGAGCAACGCGGTTTGCACCATTCGATTTCTCGTCACAAAATACGTCGGATTAGCCTCTTACCAGCAGCATTGGAACAGTTTTTCTACTTTTGGATTTTTGCCTGGTCTTTTTGCGAATTGAAATCGGCTACATCAACTATGTACAATCGCGACTGGTCATTACTATATTCAACTTTTCATTATAAGTTATGTGCCCTTCGGTAGCCCAGACGACGTCAAATCTTTGGGCCAAGCCCATTAAACTCACCCAGCAAATGTCTTACTTCTAAGTCGAAGACAAACTCAATGTCTTTATCTACATGTAGAAAAACCACACCATTTGTATATAAAAAAAACACAAGGTACTTGATACAATCCGCTGTGAAAAGTACAATTGAACACTGACCCGCATCAATAAGGTGCCAAAGGATGCGCAATTGGGCCAGGCATCTCCAGCTGTTGAAAAATTGCAAATTTCCTTGGTTTCCATGGAGTAAGAGCCGTTGCTGGGCACGTGATCTTGACATCATTGATTATTCATTTGTGGCTACAGCCAAAAGTATTGGTCGGAAAGCAACGCGGTTTGCACCATTCGATTTCTCGTCACAAAATACGTCGGATTAGCCTCTTACCAGCAGCATTGGAACAGTTTTTCCACTTTTGGATTTTTGCCTGGTCTTTTTGCTAATTGAAATCGGCTACATTAACTATGTACAATCGCGACTGGTCATTACTATATTCAACTTTTCATTATAAGTTATGTGCCCTTCGGTAGCCCAGACGACGTCAAATCTTTGGGCTAAGCCCATTTAGCTCACCCAGCAAATGTCTTACGTCTAAGTCGAAGACAAACTCAATGTCTTTATCTACATGTAGAAAAACCACACCATTTGTATATAAAAAAACACAAGGTACTTGATACAATCCGCTGTGAAAAGTACAATTGAACACTGACCCACATCAATAAGGTGCCAAAGGATGCGCAATTGGGCCAGGCATCTCCAGCTGTTGAAAAATTGCAAATTTCTATGGTTTCCATGGATTAAGAGCCGTTGCTGGGCACGTGATCTTGACATCATTGATTATTCATTTGTGGCTACACCCAAAAGTATTGGTCGGAGAGCAACGCGGTTTGCACCATTCGATTTCTCGTCACAAAATACGTCGGATTAGCCTCTTACCGGCAGCATTGGAACAGTTTTTCTACTTTTGGATTTTTGCCTGTTCTTTTTGCGAATTGAAATCGGCTACGATAACTATGTACAATCGCGACTGGTCATTACTATGTTCAACTTTTCATTATAAGTTATGTGCCCTTCGGTAGCCCAGACGACGTCAAATCTTTGGGCCAAGCTCATTTAACTCACCCAGCAAATGTGTTACTTCTAAGTCGAAGACAAACTCAATGTCTTTATCTACATGTAGAAAAACCACACCATTTGTATATAAAAAAAACAAAAGGTACTTGATACAATCCGCTGTGAAATATACAATTGAACACTGACCCACATCAATAAGGTGCCAAAGGATGCGCAATTGGGCCAGGCATCTCCAGCTGTTGAAAAATTGCAAATTTCCTTGGTTTCCATGGAGTAAGAACCGTTGCTGGGCACGTGATCTTGACATCATTGATTATTCATTTGTGGCTACAGCCAAAAGTATTTGTCGGAGAGCAACGCGGTTTGCACCATTCGATTTCTCGTCACAAAATACGTCGGATTAGCCTCTTACCAGCAGCATTGGAACAGTTTTTCTACTTTTGGATTTTTGCCTGGTCTTTTTGCGAATTGAAATCGGCTACATTAACTATGTACAATCGCGACTGGTCATTACTATATTCAACTTTTCATTATAAGTTATGTGCCCTTCGGTAGCCCAGACGACGTCAAATCTTTGGGCCAAGACCATTTAACTCACCCAGCAAATGTCCTACTTCTAAGTCGAAGAAAAACCTCAATGTCTTTATCTACATGTAGAAAAACCACACCATTTGTATATAAAAAAAACAAAAGGTACTTGATACAATCCGCTGTAAAAAGTACAATTGAACACTGACCCACATCAATAAGGTGCCAAAGGATGCGCAATTGGGCCAGGCATCTCCAGCTGTTGAAAAATTGCAAATTTCCTTGGTTTCCATGGAGTAAGAGCCGTTGCTGGGCACGTGATCTTGACATCATTGATTATTCATTTGTGGCTACAGCCAAAAGTATTGGTCGGAGAACAACGCGGTTTGCACCATTCGATTTCTCGTCACAAAATACGTCGGATTAGCCTCTTACCAGCAGCATTGGAACAGTTTTTCTACTTTTGGGTTTTTGCCTGTTCTTTTTGCGAATTGAAATCGGCTACGATAACTATGTACAATCGCGACTGGTCATTACTATGTTCAACTTTTCATTATAAGTTATGTGCCCTTCGGTAGCCCAGACGACGTCAAATCTTTGGGCCAAGCTCATTTAACTCACCCAGCAAATGTCTTACTTCTAAGTCGAAGACAAACTCAATGTCTTTATCTACATGTAGAAAAACCACACCATTTGTATATAAAAAAAACACAAGGTACTTGATACAATCCGCTGTGAAATATACAATTGAACACTGACCCACATCAATAAGGTGCCAAAGGATGCGCAATTGGGCCAGGCATCTCCAGCTGTTGAAAAATTGCAAATTTCTATGGTTTCCATGGATTAAGAGCCGTTGCTGGGCACGTGATCTTGACATCATTGATTATTCATTTGTGGCTACAGCCAAAAGTATTGGTCGGAGAGCAACGCGGTTTGCACCATTCGATTTCTCGTCACAAAATACGTCGGATTAGCCTCTTACCAGCAGCATTGGAACAGTTTTTCTACTTTTGGATTTTTGCCTGGTCTTTTTGCGAATTGAAATCGGCAACATCAACTATGTACAATCGCGACTGGTCATTACTATGTTCAACTTTTCATTATAAGTTATGTGCCCTTCGGTAGCCCAGACGACGTCAAATCTTTGGGCCAAGCCCATTTAACTCACCCAGCAAATGTCTTACTTCTAAGTCGAAGACAAACTCAATGTCTTTATCTACATGTAGAAAAACCACACCATTTGTATATAAAAAAAAACACAAGGTACTTGATACAATCCGCTGTGAAAAGTACAATTGAACACTGACCCGCATCAATAAGGTGCCAAAGGATGCGCAATTGGGCCAGGCATCTCCAGCTGTTGAAAAATTGCAAATTTCCTTGGTTTCCATGGAGTAAGAGCCGTTGCTGGGCACGTGATCTTGACATCATTGATTATTCATTTGTGGCTACAGCCAAAAGTATTGGTCGGAAAGCAACGCGGTTTGCACCATTCGATTTCTCGTCACAAAATACGTCGGATTAGCCTCTTACCAGCAGCATTGGAACAGTTTTTCCACTTTTGGATTTTTGCCTGGTCTTTTTGCGAATTGAAATCGGCTACATTAACTATGTACAATCGCGACTGGTCATTACTATATTCAACTTTTCATTATAAGTTATGTGCCCTTCGGTAGCCCAGACGACGTCAAATCTTTGGGCCAAGCCCAATTAACTCACCCAGCAAATGTCTTACTTCTAAGTCGAAGACAAATTCAATGTCTTTATCTACATGTAGAAAAACCACACCATTTGTATATAAAAAAAACACAAGGTACTTGATACAATCCGCTGTAAAATGTACAATTGAACACTGACCCACATCAATAAGGTGCCAAAGGATGCGCAATTGGGCCAGGCATCTCCAGCTGTTGAAAAATTGCAAATTTCCTTGGTTTCCATGGAGTAAGAACCGTTGCTGGGCACGGGATCTTGACATCATTGATTATTCATTTGTGGCTACAGCCAAAAGTATTGGTCGGAGAGCAACGCGGTTTGCACCATTCGATTTCTCGTCACAAAATACGTCGGATTAGCCTCTTTCCAGTAGCATTGGAACAGTTTTCCCACTTTTGGATTTTTGCCTGGTATTTTTGCTAATTGAAATCGGGTACATTAACTATGTACAATCGCGACTGGTCATTACTATATTCAACTTTTCATTATAAGTTATGTGCCCTTCGGTAGCCCAGACGACGTCAAATCTTTGGGCCAAGCCCATTTAACTCACCCAGCAAATGTCTTACTTCTAAGTCGAAGACAAACTCAATGTCTTTATCTACATGTAGAAAAACCACACCATTTGTATATAAAAAAAACACAAGGTACTTGATACAATCCGCTGTAAAAAGTACAATTGAACACTGACCCACATCAATAAGGTGCCAAAGGATGCGCAATTGGGCCAGGCATCTCCAGCTGTTCAAAAATTGCAAATTTCCTTGGTTTCCATGGAGTAAGAGCCGTTGCTGGGCACGTGATCTTGACATCATTGATTATTCATTTGTGGCTACAGCCAAAAGTATTGGTCGGAAAGCAACGCGGTTTGCACCATTCGATTTCTCGTCACAAAATACGTCGGATTAGCCTCTTACCTGCAGCATTGGAACAGTTTTCCACTTTTGGATTTTTGCCTGGTCTTTTTGCTAATTGAAATCGGCTACATTAACTATGTACAATCGCGACTGGTCATTACTATATTCAACTTTTCATTATAAGTTATGTGCCCTTCGGTAGCCCAGACGACGTCAAATCTTTGGGCTAAGCCCATTTAGCTCACCCAGCAAATGTCTTACTTCTAAGTCGAAGACAAACTCAATGTCTTTATCTACATGTAGAAAAACCACACCATTTGTATATAAAAAAACACAAGGTACTTGATACAATCCGCTGTGAAAAGTACAATTGAACACTGACCCACATCAATAAGGTGCCAAAGGATGCGCAATTGGGCCAGGCATCTCCAGCTGTTGAAAAATTGCAAATTTCTATGGTTTCCATGGATTAAGAGCCGTTGCTGGGCACGTGATCTTGACATCATTGATTATTCATTTGTGGCTACACCCAAAAGTATTGGTCGGAGAGCAACGCGGTTTGCACCATTCGATTTCTCGTCACAAAATACGTCGGATTAGCCTCTTACCGGCAGCATTGGAACAGTTTTTCTACTTTTGGATTTTTGCCTGTTCTTTTTGCGAATTGAAATCGGCTACGATAACTATGTACAATCGCGACTGGTCATTACTATGTTCAACTTTTCATTATAAGTTATGTGCCCTTCGGTAGCCCAGACGACGTCAAATCTTTGGGCCAAGCTCATTTAACTCACCCAGCAAATGTGTTACTTCTAAGTCGAAGACAAACTCAATGTCTTTATCTACATGTAGAAAAACCACATCATTTGTATATAAAAAAAACAAAAGGTACTTGATACAATCCGCTGTGAAATATACAATTGAACACTGACCCACATCAATAAGGTGCCAAAGGATGCGCAATTGGGCCAGGCATCTCCAGCTGTTGAAAAATTGCAAATTTCCTTGGTTTCCATGGAGTAAGAACCGTTGCTGGGCACGTGATCTTGACATCATTGATTATTCATTTGTGGCTACAGCCAAAAGTATTTGTCGGAGAGCAACGCGGTTTGCACCATTCGATTTCTCGTCACAAAATACGTCGGATTAGCCTCTTACCAGCAGCATTGGAACAGTTTTTCTACTTTTGGATTTTTGCCTGGTCTTTTTGCGAATTGAAATCGGCTACATTAACTATGTACAATCGCGACTGGTCATTACTATATTCAACTTTTCATTATAAGTTATGTGCCCTTCGGTAGCCCAGACGACGTCAAATCTTTGGGCCAAGCCCATTTTACTCACCCAGCAAATGTCTTACTCCTAAGTCGAAGACAAACTCAATGTCTTTATCTACATGTAGAAAAACCACACCATTTGTTTATAAAAAAACACAAGGTACTTGATACAGTCTGCTGTAAAAAGTACAATTGAACACTGACCCACATCAATAAGGTGCCAAAATATGCGCAATTGGGCCAGGCATCTCCAGCTGTTGAAAAATTGCAAATTTCTATGGTTTCCATGGATTAAGAGCCGTTGCTGGGCACGTGATCTTGACATCATTGATTATTCATTTGTGGCTACAGCCAAAAGTATTGGTGGGAGAGCAACGCGGTTTGCATCATTCGATTTCTCGTCACAAAATACGTCGGATTAGCCTCTTACCAGCAGCATTGGAACAGTTTTTTCTACTTTTGGATTTTTGCCTGGTCTTTTTGCGAATTGAAATCGGCTACATTAACTATGTACAATCGCGACTGGTCATTACTATATTCAACTTTTCATTATAAGTTATGTGCCCTTCGGTAGCCCAGACGACGTCAAATCTTTGGGCCAAGCCCATTTAACTCACCCAGCAAATGTGTTACTTCTAAGTCGAAGACAAACTCAATGTCTTTATCTACATGTAGAAAAACCACACCATTTGTATATAAAAAAAACAAAAGGTACTTGATACAATCCGCTGTGAAATATACAATTGAACACTGACCCACATCAATAAGGTGCCAAAGGATGCGCAATTGGGCCAGGCATCTCCAGCTGTTGAAAAATTGCAAATTTCCTTGGTTTCCATGGAGTAAGAACCGTTGCTGGGCACGTGATCTTGACATCATTGATTATTCATTTGTGGCTACAGCCAAAAGTATTTGTCGGAGAGCAACGCGGTTTGCACCATTCGATTTCTCGTCACAAAATACGTCGGATTAGCCTCTTACCAGCAGCATTGGAACAGTTTTTCTACTTTTGGATTTTTGCCTGGTCTTTTTGCGAATTGAAATCGGCTACATTAACTATGTACAATCGCGACTGGTCATTACTATATTCAACTTTTCATTATAAGTTATGTGCCCTTCGGTAGCCCAGACGACGTCAAATCTTTGGGCCAAGACCATTTAACTCACCCAGCAAATGTCCTACTTCTAAGTCGAAGAAAAACTCAATGTCTTTATCTACATGTAGAAAAACCACACCATTTGTATATAAAAAAAAAAAAAAGGTACTTGATACAATCCGCTGTAAAAAGTACAATTGAACACTGACCCACATCAATAAGGTGCCAAAGGATGCGCAATTGGGCCAGGCATCTCCAGCTGTTGAAAAATTGCAAATTTCCTTGGTTTCCATGGAGTAAGAGCCGGTGCTGGGCACGTGATCTTGACATCATTGATTATTCATTTGTGGCTACAGCCAAAAGTATTGGTCGGAGAACAACGCGGTTTGCACCATTCGATTTCTCGTCACAAAATACGTCGGATTAGCCTCTTACCAGCAGCATTGGAACAGTTTTTCTACTTTTGGGTTTTTGCCTGTTCTTTTTGCGAATTGAAATCGGCTACGATAACTATGTACAATCGCGACTGGTCATTACTATGTTCAACTTTTCATTATAAGTTATGTGCCCTTCGGTAGCCCAGACGACGTCAAATCTTTGGGCCAAGCTCATTTAACTCACCCAGCAAATGTCTTACTTCTAAGTCGAAGACAAACTCAATGTCTTTATCTACATGTAGAAAAACCACACCATTTGTATATAAAAAAAACACAAGGTACTTGATACAATCCGCTGTGAAATATACAATTGAACACTGACCCACATCAATAAGGTGCCAAAGGATGCGCAATTGGGCCAGGCATCTCCAGCTGTTGAAAAATTGCAAATTTCTATGGTTTCCATGGATTAAGAGCCGTTGCTGGGCACGTGATCTTGACATCATTGATTATTCATTTGTGGCTACAGCCAAAAGTATTGGTCGGAGAGCAACGCGGTTTGCACCATTCGATTTCTCGTCACAAAATACGTCGGATTAGCCTCTTACCAGCAGCATTGGAACAGTTTTTCTACTTTTGGATTTTTGCCTGGTCTTTTTGCGAATTGAAATCGGCTACATCAACTATGTACAATCGCGACTGGTCATTACTATATTCAACTTTTCATTATAAGTTATGTGCCCTTCGGTAGCCCAGACGACGTCAAATCTTTGGGCCAAGCCCATTTAACTCACCCAGCAAATGTCTTACTTCTAAGTCGAAGACAAACTCAATGTCTTTATCTACATGTAGAAAAACCACACCATTTGTATATAAAAAAAAACACAAGGTACTTGATACAATCCGCTGTGAAAAGTACAATTGAACACTGACCCGCATCAATAAGGTGCCAAAGGATGCGCAATTGGGCCAGGCATCTCCAGCTGTTGAAAAATTGCAAATTTCCTTGGTTTCCATGGAGTAAGAGCCGTTGCTGGGCACGTGATCTTGACATCATTGATTATTCATTTGTGGCTACAGCCAAAAGTATTGGTCGGAAAGCAACGCGGTTTGCACCATTCGATTTCTCGTCACAAAATACGTCGGATTAGCCTCTTACCAGCAGCATTGGAACAGTTTTTCCACTTTTGGATTTTTGCCTGGTCTTTTTGCGAATTGAAATCGGCTACATTAACTATGTACAATCGCGACTGGTCATTACTATATTCAACTTTTCATTATAAGTTATGTGCCCTTCGGTAGCCCAGACGACGTCAAATCTTTGGGCCAAGCCCAATTAACTCACCCAGCAAATGTCTTACTTCTAAGTCGAAGACAAATTCAATGTCTTTATCTACATGTAGAAAAACCACACCATTTGTATATAAAAAAACACAAGGTACTTGATACAATCCGCTGTAAAATGTACAATTGAACACTGACCCACATCAATAAGGTGCCAAAGGATGCGCAATTGGGCCAGGCATCTCCAGCTGTTGAAAAATTGCAAATTTCCTTGGTTTCCATGGAGTAAGAACCGTTGCTGGGCACGGGATCTTGACATCATTGATTATTCATTTGTGGCTACAGCCAAAAGTATTGGTCGGAGAGCAACGCGGTTTGCACCATTCGATTTCTCGTCACAAAATACGTCGGATTAGCCTCTTTCCAGTAGCATTGGAACAGTTTTCCCACTTTTGGATTTTTGCCTGGTATTTTTGCTAATTGAAATCGGGTACATTAACTATGTACAATCGCGACTGGTCATTACTATATTCAACTTTTCATTATAAGTTATGTGCCCTTCGGTAGCCCAGACGACGTCAAATCTTTGGGCCAAGCCCATTTAACTCACCCAGCAAATGTCTTACTTCTAAGTCGAAGACAAACTCAATGTCTTTATCTACATGTAGAAAAACCACACCATTTGTATATAAAAAAAACACAAGGTACTTGATACAATCCGCTGTAAAAAGTACAATTGAACACTGACCCACATCAATAAGGTGCCAAAGGATGCGCAATTGGGCCAGGCATCTCCAGCTGTTGAAAAATTGCAAATTTCCTTGGTTTCCATGGAGTAAGAGCCGTTGCTGGGCACGTGATCTTGACATCATTGATTATTCATTTGTGGCTACAGCCAAAAGTATTGGTCGGAAAGCAACGCGGTTTGCACCATTCGATTTCTCGTCACAAAATACGTCGGATTAGCCTCTTACCAGCAGCATTGGAACAGTTTTTCCACTTTTGGATTTTTGCCTGGTCTTTTTGCTAATTGAAATCGGCTACATTAACTATGTACAATCGCGACTGGTCATTACTATATTCAGCATTTCATTATAAGTTATGTGCCCTTCGGTAGCCCAGACGACGTCAAATCTTTGGGCCAAGCCCATTTAGCTCACCCAGCAAATGTCTTACTTCTAAGTCGAAGACAAACTCAATGTCTTTATCTACATGTAGAAAAACCACACCATTTGTTTATAAAAAAAACACAAGGTACTTGATACAGTCTGCTGTAAAAAGTACAATTGAACACTGACCCACATCAATAAGGTGCCAAAGGATGCGCAATTGGGCCAGGCATCTCCAGCTGTTGAAAAATTGCAAATTTCTATGGTTTCCATGGATTAAGAGCCGTTGCTGGGCACGTGATCTTGACATCATTGATTATTCATTTGTGGCTACAGCCAAAAGTATTGGTCGGAGAGCAACGCGGTTTGCACCATTCGATTTCTCGTCACAAAATACGTCGGATTAGCCTCTTACCAGCAGCATTGGAACAGTTTTTCTACTTTTGGATTTTTGCCTGGTCTTTTTGCGAATTGAAATCGGCTACATTAACTATGTACAATCGCGACTGGTCATTACTATATTCAACTTTTCATTATAAGTTATGTGCCCTTCGGTAGCCCAGACGACGTCAAATCTTTGGGCCAAGCCCATTTAACTCACCCAGCAAATGTCTTACTTCTAAGTCGAAGACAAACTCAATGTCTTTATCTACATGTAGAAAAACCACACCATTTGTATATCAAAAAAAACAAAAGGTACTTGATACAATCCGCTGTAAAAAGTACAATTGAACACTGACCCACATCAATAAGGTGCCAAAGGATGCGCAATTGGGCCAGGCATCTCCAGCTGTTGAAAAATTGCAAATTTCCTTGGTTTCCATGGAGTAAGAGCCGTTGCTGGGCACGTGATCTTGACATCATTGATTATTCATTTGTGGCTACAGCCAAAAGTATTGGTCGGAGAGCAACGCGGTTTGCACCATTCGATTTCTCGTCACAAAATACGTCGGATTAGCCTCTTACCAGCAGCATTGGAACAGTTTTTCTACTTTTGGATTTTTGCCTGTTCTTTTTGCGAATTGAAATCGGCTACATTAACTATGTACAATCGCGACTGGTCATTACTATATTCAACTTTTCATTATAAGTTATGTGCCCTTCGGTAGCCCAGACGACGTCAAATCTTTGGGCCAAGCCCATTTAACTCACCCAGCAAATGTCTTACTTCTAAGTCGAAGACAAACTCAATGTCTTTATCTACATGTAGAAAAACCACACCATTTGTATATAAAAAAAACACAAGGTACTTGATACAATCCGCTGTAAAAAGTACAATTGAACACTGACATACATCAATAAGGTGCCAAAGGATGCGCAATTGGGCCAGGCATCTCCAGCTGTTGAAAAATTGCAAATTTCCTTGGTTTCCATGGAGTAAGAGCCGTTGCTGGGCACGTGATCTTGACATCATTGATTATTCATTTGTGGCTACAGCCAAAAGTATTGGTCGGAAAGCAACGCGGTTTGCACCATTCGATTTCTCGTCACAAAATACGTCGGATTAGCCTCTTAACAGCAGCATTTTAACAGTTTTTCCACTTTTGGATTTTTGCCTGGTGTTTTTGCTAATTGAAATCGGCTACATTAACTATGTACAATCGCGACTGGTCATTACTATATTCAGCATTTCATTATAAGTTATGTGCCCTTCGGTAGCCCAGACGACGTCAAATCTTTGGGCCAAGCCCATTTTACTCACCCAGCAAATGTCTTACTCCTAAGTCGAAGACAAACTCAATGTCTTTATCTACATGTAGAAAAACCACACCATTTGTTTATAAAAAAACACAAGGTACTTGATACAGTCTGCTGTAAAAAGTACAATTGAACACTGACCCACATCAATAAGGTGCCAAAATATGCGCAATTGGGCCAGCCATCTCCAGCTGTTGAAAAATTGCAAATTTCTATGGTTTCCATGGATTAAGAGCCGTTGCTGTGCACGTGATCTTGACATCATTGATTATTCATTTGTGGCTACAGCCAAAAGTATTGGTGGGAGAGCAACGCGGTTTGCATCATTCGATTTCTCGTCACAAAATACGTCGGATTAGCCTCTTACCAGCAGCATTGGAACAGTTTTTCTACTTTTGGATTTTTGCCTGGTCTTTTTGCGAATTGAAATCGGCTACATTAACTATGTACAATCGCGACTGGTCATTACTATATTCAACTTTTCATTATAAGTTATGTGCCCTTCGGTAGCCCAGACGACGTCAAATCTTTGGGCCAAGCCCATTTAACTCACCCAGCAAATGTGTTACTTCTAAGTCGAAGACAAACTCAATGTCTTTATCTACATGTAGAAAAACCACACCATTTGTATATAAAAAACACACAAGGTACTTGATACAATCCGCTGTAAAAAGTACAATTGAACACTGACCCACATCAATAAGGTGCCAAAAGATGCGCAATTAGGCCAGGCATCTCCAGCTGTTGAAAAATTGCAAATTTCCTTGGTTTCCATGGAGTAAGAGCCGTTGCTGGGCACGTGATCTTGACATCATTGATTATTCATTTGTGGCTACAGCCAAAAGTATTGGTCGGAGAGCAACGCGGTTTGCACCATTCGATTTCTCGTCACAAAATACGTCGGATTAGCCTCTTACCAGCAGCATTGGAACAGTTTTTCCACTTTTGGATTTTTGCCTGGTCTTTTTGCGAATTGAAATCGGCTACATTAACTATGTACAATCGCGACTGGTCATTACTATATTCAGCATTTCATTATAAGTTATGTGCCCTTCGGTAGCCCAGACGACGTCAAATCTTTGGGCCAAGCCCATTTAGCTCACCCAGCAAATGTCTTACTTCTAAGTCGAAGACAAACTCAATGTCTTTATCTACATGTAGAAAAACCACACCATTTGTATATCAAAAAAAACAAAAGGTACTTGATACAATCCGCTGTAAAAAGTACAATTGAACACTGACCCACATCAATAAGGTGCCAAAGGATGCGCAATTGGGCCAGGCATCTCCAGCTGTTGAAAAATTGCAAATTTCCTTGGTTTCCATGGAGTAAGAGCCGTTGCTGGGCACGTGATCTTGACATCATTGATTATTCATTTTTGGCTACAGCCAAAAGTATTGGTCGGAGAGCAGCGCGGTTTGCACCATTCGATTTCTCGTCACAAAATACGTCGGATTAGCCTCTTACCAGCAGCATTGGAACAGTTTTTCTACTTTTGGATTTTTGCCTGGTCTTTTTGCGAATTGAAATCGGCTACTATAACTATGTACAATCGCGACTGGTCATTACTATATCCAACTTTTCATTATAAGTTATGTGCCCTTCGGTAGCCCAGACGACGTCAAATCTTTGGGCCAAGCCCAATTAACTCACCCAGCAAATGTCTTACTTCTAAGTCGAAGACAAATTCAATGTCTTTATCTACATGTAGAAAAACCACACCATTTGTATATAAAAAAACACAAGGTACTTGATACAATCCGCTGTAAAATGTACAATTGAACACTGACCCACATCAATAAGGTGCCAAAGGATGCGCAATTGGGCCAGGCATCTCCAGCTGTTGAAAAATTGCAAATTTCCTTGGTTTCCATGGAGTAAGAACCGTTGCTGGGCACGGGATCTTGACATCATTGATTATTCATTTGTGGCTACAGCCAAAAGTATTGGTCGGAGAGCAACGCGGTTTGCACCATTCGATTTCTCGTCACAAAATACGTCGGATTAGCCTCTTTCCAGTAGCATTGGAACAGTTTTCCCACTTTTGGATTTTTGCCTGGTATTTTTGCTAATTGAAATCGGCTACATTAACTATGTACAATCGCGACTGGTCATTACTATATTCAACTTTTCATTATAAGTTATGTGCCCTTCGGTAGCCCAGACGACGTCAAATCTTTGGGCCAAGCCCATTTAACTCACCCAGCAAATGTCTTACTTCTAAGTCGAAGACAAACTCAATGTCTTTATCTACATGTAGAAAAACCACACCATTTGTATATAAAAAAAACACAAGGTACTTGATACAATCCGCTGTAAAAAGTACAATTGAACACTGACCCACATCAATAAGGTGCCAAAGGATGCGCAATTGGGCCAGGCATCTTCAGCTGTTGAAAAATTGCAAATTTCCTTGGTTTCCATGGAGTAAGAGCCGTTGCTGGGCACGTGATCTTGACATCATTGATTATTCATTTGTGGCTACAGCCAAAAGTATTGGTCGGAGAGCAACGCGGTTTGCACCATTCGATTTCTCGTCACAAAATACGTCGGATTAGCCTCTTACCAGCAGCATTGGAACAGTTTTTCTACTTTTGGATTTTTGCCTGTTCTTTTTGCGAATTGAAATCGGCTACATTAACTATGTACAATCGCGACTGGTCATTACTATATTCAACTTTTCATTATAAGTTATGTGCCCTTCGGTAGCCCAGACGACGTCAAATCTTTGGGCCAAGCCCATTTAACTCACCCAGCAAATGTCTTACTTCTAAGTCGAAGAAAAACTCAATGTCTTTATCTACATGTAGAAAAACCACACCATTTGTATATAAAAAAAACACAAGGTACTTGATACAATCCGCTGTAAAAAGTACAATTGAACACTGACCCACATCAATAAGGTGCCAAAGGATGCGCAATTGGGCCAGGCATCTCCAGCTGTTGAAAAATTGCAAATTTCCTTGGTTTCCATGGAGTAAGAGCCGTTGCTGGGCACGTGATCTTGACATCATTGATTATTCATTTGTGGCTACAGCCAAAAGTATTGGTCGGAAAGCAACGCGGTTTGCACCATTCGATTTCTCGTCACAAAATACGTCGGATTAGCCTCTTAACAGCAGCATTTTAACAGTTTTTCTACTTTTGGATTTTTGCCTGGTGTTTTTGCTAATTGAAATCGGCTACATTAACTATGTACAATCGCGACTGGTCATTACTATATTCAGCATTTCATTATAAGTTATGTGCCCTTCGGTAGCCCAGACGACGTCAAATCTTTGGGCCAAGCCCATTTAACTCACCCAGCAAATGTCTTACTCCTAAGTCGAAGACAAACTCAATGTCTTTATCTACATGTAGAAAAACCACACCATTTGTTTATAAAAAAACACAAGGTACTTGATACAGTCTGCTGTAAAAAGTACAATTGAACACTGACCCACATCAATAAGGTGCCAAAATATGCGCAATTGGGCCAGGCATCTCCAGCTGTTGAAAAATTGCAAATTTCTATGGTTTCCATGGATTAAGAGCCGTTGCTGGGCACGTGATCTTGACATCATTGATTATTCATTTGTGGCTACAGCCAAAAGTATTGGTCGGAGAGCAACGCGGTTTGCACCATTCGATTTCTCGTCACAAAATACGTCGGATTAGCCTCTTACCAGCAGCATTGGAACAGTTTTTCCACTTTTGGATTTTTGCCTGGTCTTTTTGCTAATTTAAATCGGCTACATTAACTATGTACAATCGCGACTGGTCATTACTATATTCAGCATTTCATTATAAGTTATGTGCCCTTCGGTAGCCCAGACGACGTCAAATTTTTGGGCCAAGCCCATTTAGCTCACCCAGCAAATGTCTTACTTCTAAGTCGAAGACAAACTCAATGTCTTTATCTACATGTAGAAAAACCACACCATTTGTATATCAAAAAAAACAAAAGGTACTTGATACAATCCGCTGTAAAAAGTACAATTGAACACTGACCCACATCAATAAGGTGCCAAAGGATGCGCAATTGGGCCAGGCATCTCCAGCTGTTGAAAAATTGCAAATTTCCTTGGTTTCCATGAAGTAAGAGCCGTTGCTGGGCACGTGATCTTGACATCATTGATTATTCATTTTTGGCTACAGCCAAAAGTATTGGTCGGAGAGCAGCGCGGTTTGCACCATTCGATTTCTCGTCACAAAATACGTCGGATTAGCCTCTTACCAGCAGCATTGGAACAGTTTTTCTACTTTTGGATTTTTGCCTGGTCTTTTTGCTAATTGAAATCGGCTACATTAACTATGTACAATCGCGACTGGTCATTACTATATTCAACTTTTCATTATAAGTTATGTGCCCTTCGGTAGCCCAGACGACGTCAAATCTTTGGGCCAAGCTCATTTAACTCACCCAGCAAATGTCTTACTTCTAAGTCGAAGACAAACTCAATGTCTTTATCTACATGTAGAAAAACCACACCATTTGTATATAAAAAAAACAAAAGGTACTTGATACAATCCGCTGTAAAAAGTACAATTGAACACTGACCCACATCAATAAGGTGCCAAAGGATGCGCAATTGGGCCAGGCATCTCCAGCTGTTGAAAAAGTGCAAATTTCTATGGTTTCCATGGAGTAAGAACCGTTGCTGGGCACGTGATCTTGACATCATTGATTATTCATTTGTGGCTACAGCCAAAAGTATTGGTCGGAGAGCAACGCGGTTTGCACCATTCGATTTCTCGTCACAAAATACGTCGGATTAGCCTCTTACCAGCAGCATTGGAACAGTTTTTCTACTTTTGGATTTTTGCCTGTTCTTTTTGCGAATTGAAATCGGCTACATTAACTATGTACAATCGCGACTGGTCATTACTATATTCAACTTTTCATTATAAGTTATGTGCCCTTCGGTAGCCCAGACGACGTCAAATCTTTGGGCCAAGCCCATTTAACTCACCCAGCAAATGTCTTACTTCTAAGTCGAAGAAAAACTCAATGTCTTTATCTACATGTAGAAAAACCACACCATTTGTATATAAAAAAAACACAAGGTACTTGATACAATCCGCTGTAAAAAGTACAATTGAACACTGACCCACATCAATAAGGTGCCAAAGGATGCGCAATTGGGCCAGGCATCTCCAGCTGTTGAAAAATTGCAAATTTCCTTGGTTTCCATGGAGTAAGAGCCGTTGCTGGGCACGTGATCTTGACATCATTGATTATTCATTTGTGGCTACAGCCAAAAGTATTGGTCGGAAAGCAACGCGGTTTGCACCATTCGATTTCTCGTCACAAAATACGTCGGATTAGCCTCTTAACAGCAGCATTTTAACAGTTTTTCCACTTTTGGATTTTTGCCTGGTGTTTTTGCTAATTGAAATCGGCTACATTAACTATGTACAATCGCGACTGGTCATTACTATATTCAGCATTTCATTATAAGTTATGTGCCCTTCGGTAGCCCAGACGACGTCAAATCTTTGGGCCAAGCCCATTTAACTCACCCAGCAAATGTCTTACTCCTAAGTCGAAGACAAACTCAATGTCTTTATCTACATGTAGAAAAACCACACCTTTTTTTTTTAAAAAAACACAAGGTACTTGATACAGTCTGCTGTAAAAAGTACAATTGAACACTGACCCACATCAATAAGGTGCCAAAATATGCGCAATTGGGCCAGGCATCTCCAGCTGTTGAAAAATTGCAAATTTCTATGGTTTCCATGGATTAAGAGCCGTTGCTGGGCACGTGATCTTGACATCATTGATTATTCATTTGTGGCTACAGCCAAAAGTATTGGTCGGAGAGCAACGCGGTTTGCACCATTCGATTTCTCGTCACAAAATACGTCGGATTAGCCTCTTACCAGCAGCATTGGAACAGTTTTTCCACTTTTGGATTTTTGCCTGGTCTTTTTGCTAATTTAAATCGGCTACATTAACTATGTACAATCGCGACTGGTCATTACTATATTCAGCATTTCATTATAAGTTATGTGCCCATCGGTAGCCCAGACGACGTCAAATTTTTGGGCCAAGCCCATTTAGCTCACCCAGCAAATGTCTTACTTCTAAGTCGAAGACAAACTCAATGTCTTTATCTACATGTAGAAAAACCACACCATTTGTATATCAAAAAAAACAAAAGGTACTTGATACAATCCGCTGTAAAAAGTACAATTGAACACTGACCCACATCAATAAGGTGCCAAAGGATGCGCAATTGGGCCAGGCATCTCCAGCTGTTGAAAAATTGCAAATTTCCTTGGTTTCCATGGATTAAGAGCCGTTGCTGGGCACGTGATCTTGACATCATTGATTATTCATTTTTGGCTACAGCCAAAAGTATTGGTCGGAGAGCAGCGCGGTTTGCACCATTCGATTTCTCGTCACAAAATACGTCGGATTAGCCTCTTACCAGCAGCATTGGAACAGTTTTTCTACTTTTGGATTTTTGCCTGGTCTTTCTGCGAATTGAAATCGGCTACATTAACTATGTACAATCGCGACTGGTCATTACTATATTCAACTTTTCATTATAAGTTATGTGCCCTTCGGTAGCCCAGACGACGTCAAATCTTTGGGCCAAGCTCATTTAACTCACCCAGCAAATGTCTTACTTCTAAGTCGAAGACAAACTCAATGTCTTTATCTACATGTAGAAAAACCACACCATTTGTATATAAAAAAAACAAAAGGTACTTGATACAATCCGCTGTAAAAAGTACAATTGAACACTGACCCACATCAATAAGGTGCCAAAGGATGCGCAATTGGGCCAGGCATCTCCAGCTGTTGAAAAAGTGCAAATTTCTATGGTTTCCATGGAGTAAGAACCGTTGCTGGGCACGTGATCTTGACATCATTGATTATTCATTTGTGGCTACAGCCAAAAGTATTGGTCGGAGAGCAACGCGGTTTGCACCAATCGATTTCTCGTCACAAAATACGTCGGATTAGCCTCTTACCAGCAGCATTGGAACAGTTTTTCTACTTTTGGATTTTTGCCTGTTCTTTTTGCAAATTGAAATCGGCTACATTAACTATGTACAATCGCGACTGGTCATTACTATATTCAACTTTTCATTATAAGTTATGTGCCCTTCGGTAGCCCAGACGACGTCAAATCTTTGGGCCAAGCCCATTTAACTCACCCAGCAAATGTCTTACTTCTAAGTCGAAGAAAAACTCAATGTCTTTATCTACATGTAGAAAAACCACACCATTTGTATATAAAAAAAACACAAGGTACTTGATACAATCCGCTGTAAAAAGTACAATTGAACACTGACCCACATCAATAAGGTGCCAAAGGATGCGCAATTGGGCCAGGCATCTCCAGCTGTTGAAAAATTGCAAATTTCCTTGGTTTCCATGGAGTAAGAGCCGTTGCTGGGCACGTGATCTTGACATCATTGATTATTCATTTGTGGCTACAGCCAAAAGTATTGGTCGGAAAGCAACGCGGTTTGCACCATTCGATTTCTCGTCACAAAATACGTCGGATTAGCCTCTTGACAGCAGCATTTTAACAGTTTTTCCACTTTTGGATTTTTGCCTGGTGTTTTTGCTAATTGAAATCGGCTACATTAACTATGTACAATCGCGACTGGTCATTACTATATTCAGCATTTCATTATAAGTTATGTGCCCTTCGGTAGCCCAGACGACGTCAAATCTTTGGGCCAAGCCCATTTAACTCACCCAGCAAATGTATTACTCCTAAGTCGAAGAAGACAAACTCAATGTCTTTATCTACATGTAGAAAAACCACACCATTTGTATATAAAAAAACACAAGGTACTTGATACAGTCTGCTGTAAAAAAGTACAATTGAACACTGACCCACATCAATAAGGTGCCAAAATATGCGCAATTGGGCCAGGCATCTCCAGCTGTTGAAAAATTGCAAATTTCTATGGTTTCCATGGATTAAGAGCCGTTGCTGGGCACGTGATCTTGACATCATTGATTATTCATTTGTGGCTACAGCCAAAAGTATTGGTCGGAGAGCAACGCGGTTTGCATCATTCGATTTCTCGTCACAAAATACGTCGGATTAGCCTCTTACCAGCAGCATTGGAACAGTTTTTCTACTTTTGGATTTTTGCCTGGTCTTTTTGCGAATTGAAATCGGCTACATTAACTATGTACAATCGCGACTGGTCATTACTATATTCAACTTTTCGTTATAAGTTATGTGCCCTTCGGTAGCCCAGACGACGTCAAATCTTTGGGCCAAGCCCATTTAACTCACCCAGCAAATGTCTTACTTCTAAGTCGAAGACAAACTCAATGTCTTTATCTACATGTAGAAAAACCACACCATTTGTATATAAAAAACACACAAGGTACTTGATACAATCCGCTGTAAAAAGTACAATTGAACACTGACCCACATCAATAAGGTGCCGAAAGATGCGCAATTAGGCCAGGCATCTCCAGCTGTTGAAAAATTGCAAATTTCCTTGGTTTCCATGGAGTAAGAGCCGTTGCTGGGCACGTGATCTTGACATCATTGATTATTCATTTGTGGCTACAGCCAAAAGTATTGGTCGGAGAGCAACGCGGTTTGCACCATTCGATTTCTCGTCACAAAATACGTCGGATTAGCCTCTTACCAGCAGCATTGGAACAGTTTTTCCACTTTTGGATTTTTGCCTGGTCTTTTTGCTAATTTAAATCGGCTACATTAACTATGTACAATCGCGACTGGTCATTACTATATTCAGCATTTCATTATAAGTTATGTGCCCTTCGGTAGCCCAGACGACGTCAAATCTTTGGGCCAAGCCGATTTAGCTCACCCAGCAAATGTCTTACTTCTAAGTCGAAGACAAACTCAATGTCTTTATTTACATGTAGAAAAACCACACCATTTGTATATCAAAAAAAACAAAAGGTACTTGATACAATCCGCTGTAAAATGTACAATTGAACACTGACCCACATCAATAAGGTGCCAAAGGATGCGCAATTGGGCCAGGCATCTCCAGCTGTTGAAAAATTGCAAATTTCCTTGGTTTTCATGGAGTAAGAGCCGTTGCTGGGCACGTGATCTTGACATCATTGATTATTCATTTGTGGCTACAGCCAAAAGTATTGGTCGGAGAGCAGCGCGGTTTGCACCATTCGATTTCTCGTCACAAAATACGTCGGATTAGCCTCTTACCAGCAGCATTGGAACAGTTTTTCTACTTTTGGATTTTTGCCTGGTCTTTTTGCGAATTGAAATCGGCTACATTAACTATGTACAATCGCGACTGGTCATTACTATATTCAACTTTTCATTATAAGTTATGTGCCCTTCGGTAGCCCAGACGACGTCAAATCTTTGGGCCAAGCTCATTTAACTCACCCAGCAAATGTCTTACTTCTAAGTCGAAGACAAACTCAATGTCTTTATCTACATGTAGATAAACCACACCATTTGTATATAAAAAAAACAAAAGGTACTTGATACAATCCGCTGTAAAAAGTACAATTGAACACTGACCCACATCAATAAGGTGCCAAAGGATGCGCAATTGGGCCAGGCATCTCCAGCTGTTGAAAAAGTGCAAATTTCTATGGTTTCCATGGAGTAAGAACCGTTGCTGGGCACGTGATCTTGACATCATTGATTATTCATTTGTGGCTACAGCCAAAAGTATTGGTCGGAGAACAACGCGGTTTGCACCATTCGATTTCTCGTCACAAAATACGTCGGATTAGCCTCTTACCAGCAGCATTGGAACAGTTTTTCTACTTTTGGATTTTTGCCTGGTCTTTTTGCGAATTGAAATCGGCTACATTAACTATGTACAATCGCGACTGGTCATTACTATATTCAACTTTTCATTATAAGTTATGTGCCCTTCGGTAGCCCAGACGACGTCAAATCTTTGGGCCAAGCCCATTTAACTCACCCAGCAAATGTCTTACTTCTAAGTCGAAGACAATCTCAATGTCTTTATCTACATGTAGAAAAACCACACCATTTGTATATAAAAAAACACAAGGTACTTGATACAGTCCGCTGTAAAAAGTACAATTGAACACTGACCCACATCAATAAGATGCCAAAAGATGCGCAATTGGGCCAGGCATCTCCAGGTGTTGAAAAATTGCAAATTTTTTTGGTTTCCATGGAGTAAGAGCCGTTGCTGGGCACGTGATCTTGACATCATTGATTATTCATATGTGGCTACAGCCAAAAGTATTGGTCGGAGAGCAACGCGGTTTGCACCATTCGATTTCTCGTCACAAAATACGTCGGATTAGCCTCTTACCAGCAGCATTGGAACAGTTTTTCCACTTTTGGATTTTTGCCTGGTCCTTTTGCTAATTGAAATCGGCTACATTAACTATGTACAATCGCGACTGGTCATTACTATATTCAATTTTTCATTATAAGTTATGTGCCCTTCGGTAGCCCAGACGACGTCAAATCTTTGGGCCAAGCCCATTTAACTCACCCAGCAAATGTCTTACTTCTAAGTCGAAGACAAACTCAATGTCTTCATCTACATGTAGAAAAACCACACCATTTGTATATAAAAAAAACACAAGGTACTTGATACAGTCCGCTGTGAAAAGTACAATTCAATACTGACCCACATCAATAAGGTGCCAAAGCATGCGCAATTGGGCCAGGCATCTCCAGCTGTTGAAAAATTGCAAATTTCCTTGGTTTCCATGGAGTAAGAGCCGTTGCTGGGCACGTGATCTTGACATCATTGATTATTCACTTGTGGCTACAGCGAAAAGTATTGGTTGGAGAGCAACGCGGTTTGCACCATTCGATTTCTCGTCACAAAATACGTCGGATTAGCCTCTTACCAGCAGCATTGGAACAGTTTTTCCACTTTTGGATTTTTGCCTGGTCTTTTTGCTAATTGAAATCGGCTACATTAACTATGTACAATCGCGACTGCTCATTACTATATTCAACTTTTCATTATAAGTTATGTGCCCTTCGGTAGCCCAGACGACGTCAAATCTTTGGGCCAAGCCCATTTAACTCACCCAGCAAATGTCTTACTTCTAAGTCGAAGACAAACTCAATGTCTTTATCTACATGTAGAAAAACCACACCATTTGTATATAAAAAAACACAAGGTACTTGATACAGTCCGCTGTAAAAAGTACAATTGAACACTGACCCACATCAATAAGGTGCCAAAAGATGCGCAATTGGGCCAGGCATCTCCAGCTGTTGAAAAATTGCAAATTTCTATGGTTTCCATGGACTAAAAGCCGTTGCTGGGCACGTGATCTTGACATCATTGATTATTCATTTGTGGCTACAGCCAAAAGTATTGGTCGGAGAGCAACGCGGTTTGCACCATTCGATTTCTCGTCACAAAATACGTCGGATTAGCCTCTTACCAGCAGCATTGGAATAGTTTTTCTACTTTTGGATTTTTGCCTGGTCTTTTTGCTAATTGAAATCGGCTACATTAACTATGTACAATCGCGACTGGTCATTACTATATTCAACTTTTCATTATAAGTTATGTGCCCTTCGGTAGCCCAGACGACGTCAAATCTTCGGCCAAGCCTATTTAACTCACCCAGCAAATGTCTTACTTCTAAGTGGAAGACAAACTCAATGTCTTTATCTACATGTAGAAAAACCACACCATTTGTATATAAAAAAAACACAAGGTACATGACACAGTCCGCTGTAAAAAGTACAATTGAACACTGACCCACATCAATAAGGTGCCAAAAGATGCGCAATTGGCCCAGGCATCTCCAGCTGTTGAAAAATTGCAAATTTCTATGGTTTCCATGGATTAAGAGCCGTTGCTGGGCACGTGATCTTGACATCATTGATTATTCATTTGTGGCTACAGCCAAAAGTATTGGTCGGAGAGCAACGCGGTTTCCACCATTCGATTTCTCGTCACAAAATACGTCGGATTAGCCTCTTACCAGCAGCATTGGAACAGTTTTTCCACTTTTGCATTTTTGCCTGGTCTTTTTGCGAATTGAAATCGGCTACATTAACTATGTACAATCGCGACTGGTCATTACTATATTCAACTTTTCATTATAAGTTATGTGCCCTTCGGTAGCCCAGACGACGTCAAATCTTTGGGCCAAGCCCATTTAACTCACCCAGCAAATGTCTTACTTCTAAGTCGAAGACAAACTCAATGTCTTTATCTACATGTAGAAAAACCACACCATTTGTATATAAAAAAACACAAGGTACTTGATACAGTCTGCTGTAAAAAGTACAATTGAACACTGACCCACATCAATAAGGTGCCAAAAGATGCGCAATTGGGCCAGGCATCTCCAGCTGTTGAAAAATTGCAAATTTCTATGGTTTCCATGGATTAGGAGCCGTTGCTGGGCACGTGATCTTGACATCAATGATTATTCATTTGTGGCTACAGCCAAAAGTATTGGTCGGAGAGCAACGCGGTTTGCACCATTCGATTTCTCGTCACAAAATACGTCGGATTAGCCTCTTACCAGCAGCATTGGAACAGTTTTTCCACTTTTGGATTTTTGCCTGGTCTTTTTGCTAATTGAAATCGGCTACATTAACTATGTACAATCGCGACTGGTCATTACTATATATTCAACTTTTCATTACAAGTTATGTGCCCATCGGTAGCCCAGACGACGTCAAATCTTTGGGCCAAGCCCATTTAACTCACCCAGCAAATGTCTTACTTCTAAGTCGAAGACAAACTCAATGTCTTTATCTACATGTAGAAAAAACCACACCATTTGTATATAAAAAAAAACACAAGGTACTTGATACAGTCCGCTGTAAAAAGTACAATTGAACACTGACCCACATCAATAGGTGCCAAAAGATGCGCAATTGGGCCAGCATCTCCAGGTGTTGAAAAATTGCAAATTTCCTTGGTTTCCATGGAGTAAGAGCCCGTTGCTGGGCACGTGATCTTGACATCATTGATTATTCATTTGTGGCTACAGCGAAAAGTATTGGTCGGAGAGCAACGCGGTTTGCACCATTCGATTTCTCGTCACAAAATACGTCGGATTAGCCTCTTACCAGCAGCATTGGAACAGTTTTTCCACTTTTGGATTTTTGCCTGGTCTTTTTGCTAATTGAAATCGGCTACATTAACTATGTACAATCGCGACTGGTCATTACTATATTCAATTTTTCATTATAAGTTATGTGCCCTTCGGTAGCCCAGACGACGTCAAATCTTTGGGCCAAGCCCATTTAACTCACCCAGCAAATGTCTTACTTCTAAGTCGAAGACAAACTCAATGTCTTTATCTACATGTAGAAAAACCACACCATTTGTATATAAAAAAAACACAAGGTACTTGATACAATCCGCTGTAACAAGTACAATTGAACACTGACATACATCAATAAGGTGCCAAAAGATGCGCAATTGTGCCAGGCATCTCCAGGTGTTGAAAAATTGCAAATTTCCTTGGTTTCCATGGAATAAGAGCCGTTGCTGGGCACGTGATCTTGACATCATTGATTATTCATTTGTGGCTACAGCCAAAAGTATTGGTTGGAGAGCAACGCGGTTTCCACCATTCGATTTCTCGTCACAAAATACGTCGGATTAGCCTCTTACCAGCAGCATTGGAACAGTTTTTTCCACTTTTGGATTTTTGCCTGGTCTTTTTGCTAATTGAAATCGGCTACATTAACTATGTACAATCGCGACTGGTCATTACTATATTCAACTTTTCATTATAAGTTATGTGCCCTTCGGTAGCCAAGACGACGTCAAATCTTTGGGCCAAGCCCATTTAACTCACCCAGCAAATGTCTTACTTCTAAGTCGAAGACAATCTCAATGTCTTTATCTACATGTAGAAAAACCACACCATTTGTATATAAAAAAAACACAAGGTACTTGATACAGTCTGCTGTAAAAAGTACAATTGAACACTGACCCACATCAATAAGGTGCCAAAAGATGCGCAATTGGGCCAGGCATCTCCAGCTGTTGAAAAATTGCAAATTTCTATGGTTTCCATGGAGTAAGAGCCGTTGCTGGGCACGTGATCTTGACATCATTGATTATTCATTTGTGGCTACAGCCAAGAGTATTGGTCGGAGAGCAACGCGGTTTGCACCATTCGATTTCTCGTCACAAAATACGTCGGATTAGGCTCCTTACCAGCAGCATTGGAACAGTTTTTCTACTTTTGGATTTTTGCCTGGTGTTTTTGCTAATTGAAATCGGCTACATTAACTATGTACAATCGCGACTGGTCATTACTATATTCAACTTTTCATTATAAGTTATGTGCCCTTCGGTAGCCCAGACGACGTCAAATCTTTGGGCCAAGCCTATTTAACTCACCCAGCAAATGTCTTACTCCTAAGTCGAAGACAAACTCAATGTCCTTATCTACATGTAGAAAACCACACCATTTGTATGTAAAAAAACACAAGGCACTTGATACAGTCTGCTGTAAAAAGTACAATTGAACACTGACCCACATCATTAAGGTGCCAAAAGATGCGCAATTGGGCCAGGCATCTCCAGCTGTTGAAAAATTGCAAATTTCTATGGTTTCCATGGATTAAGAGCCGTTGCTGGGCACGTGATCTTGACATCATTGATTATTCATTTGTGGCTACAGCCAAAAGTATTGGTCGGAGAGCAACGCGGTTTGCACCATTCGATTTCTCGTCACAAAATACGTCGGATTAGTCTCTTACCAGCAGCATTGGAACAGTTTTTCCACTTTTGGATTTTTGCCTGGTCTTTTTGCGAATTGAAATCGGCTACATTAACTATGTACAATCGCGACTGCTCATTACTATATTCAACTTTTCATTATAAGTTATGTGCCCTTCGGTAGCCCAGACGACGTCAAATCTTTGGGCCAAGCCCATTTAACTCACCCAGCAAATGTCTTACTTCTAAGTCGAAGACAAACTCAATGTCTTTATCTACATGTAGAAAAACCACACCATTTGTATATAAAAAAACACAAGGTACTTGATACAGTCTGCTGTAAAAAGTACAATTGAACACTGACCCACATCAATAAGGTGCCAAAAGATGCGCAATTGGGCCAGGCATCTCCAGCTGTTGAAAAATTGCAAATTTCTATGACATCATTGATTATTCATTTGTGGCTACAGCCAAAAGTATTGGTCGGAGAGCAACGCGGTTTGCACCATTCGATTTCTCGTCACAAAATACGTCGGATTAGTCTCTTACCAGCAGCATTGGAACAGTTTTTCCACTTTTGGATTTTTGCCTGGTCTTTTTGCGAATTGAAATCGGCTACATTAACTATGTACAATCGCGACTGCTCATTACTATATTCAACTTTTCATTATAAGTTATGTGCCCTTCGGTAGCCCAGACGACGTCAAATCTTTGGGCCAAGCCCATTTAACTCACCCAGCAAATGTCTTACTTCTAAGTCGAAGACAAACTCAATGTCTTTATCTACATGTAGAAAAACCACACCATTTGTATATAAAAAAACACAAGGTACTTGATACAGTCTGCTGTAAAAAGTACAATTGAACACTGACCCACATCAATAAGGTGCCAAAAGATGCGCAATTGTGCCAGGCATCTCCAGCTGTTGAAAAATTGCAAACTTCTATGGTTTCCATGGATTAAGAGCCGTTGGTGGGCACGTGATCTTGACATCATTGATTATTCATTTGTGGCTACAGCCAATAGTATTGGTCGGAGAGCAACGCGGTTTGCACCATTCGATTTCTCGTCACAAAATACGTCGGATTAGCCTCTTACCAGCAGCATTGGAACAGTTTTTTCACTTTTGGATTTTTGCCTGGTCTTTTTGCGAATTGAAATCGGCTACATTAACTATGTACAATCGCGACTGGTCATTACTATATTCAACTTTTCATTACAAGTTTTGTGCCCATCGGTAGCCCAGACGACGTCAAATCTTTGGCCAAGCCAATTTAACTCACCCAGCAAATGTCTTACTTCTAAGTCGAAGACAAACTCAATGTCTTTATCTACATGTAGAAAAACCACACCATTTGTATATAAAAAAAACTCAAGGTACTTGATACAGTCCGCTGTAAAAAGTACAATTGAACACTGACCCACATCAATAAGGTGCCAAAAGATGCGCAATTGGGCCAGGCATCTCCAGGTGTTGAAAAATTGCAAATTTCCTTGGTTTCCATGGAGTAAGAGCCGTTGCTGGGCACGTGATCTTGACATCATTGATTATTCATTTGTGGCTACAGCGAAAAGTATTGGTCGGAGAGCAACGCGGTTTGCACCATTCGATTTCTCGTCACAAAATACGTCGGATTAGCCTCTTACCAGCAGCATTGGAACAGTTTTTCCTCTATTGGATTTTTGCCTGGTCTTTTTGCTAATTGAAATCGGCTACATTAACTATGTACAATCGCGACTGGTCATTACTATATTCAACTTTTCATTATAAGTTATGTGCCCTTCGGTAGCCCAGACGACGTCAAATCTTTGGGCCAAGCCCATTTAACTCACCCAGCAAATGTCTTACTCCTAAGTCGAAGACAATCTCAATGTCCTTATCTACATGTAGAAAAACCACACCATTTGTATATAAAAAAACACAAGGTACTTGATACAGTCTGCTGTAAAAAGTACAATTGAACACTGACCCACATCAATAAGGTGCCAAAAGATGCGCAATTGGGACAGGCATCTCCAGCTGTTGAAAAATTGCAAATTTCTATGGTTTCCATGGATTAAGAGCCGATGCTGGGCACGTGATCTTGACATCAATTGATTATTCATTTGTGGCTACAGCCAAAAGTATTGGTCGGAGAGCAACGCGGTTTGCACCATTCGATTTCTCGTCACAAAATACGTCGGATTAGTCTCTTACCAGCAGAATTAGAACAGTTTTTCCACTTTTGGATTTTTGCTGGTCTTTTTGCGAATTGAAATCGGCTACATTAACTATGTACAATCGCGACTGGTCATTACTATATTCAACATTTCATTATAAGTTATGTGCCCTTCGGTAGCCCAGACGACGTCAAATCTTTGGGCCAAGCCCATTAACTCACCCAGCAAATGTCTTACTCCTAAGTCGAAGACAAACTCAATGTCTTTATCTACATGTAGAAAAACCACACCATTTGTATATAAAAAAACACAAGGTACTTGATACAGTCCGCTGTGAAAAAGTACAATTGAACACTGACCCACATCAATAAGGTGCCAAAAGATGCGCAATTGGGCCAGGCATCTCCAGCTGTTGAAAAAATTGCAAATTTCCTTGGTTTCCATGATTAAGAGCCGTTGCTGGGCACGTGATCTTGACATCATTGATTATTCATTTGTGGCTACAGCCAAAAGTATTGGTCGGAGAGCAACGCGGTTTGCACCATTCGATTTCTCGTCACAAAATACGTCGGATTAGCCTCTTACCAGCAGCATTGGAACAGTTTTTCCACTTTTGGATTTTTGCCTGGTCTTTTTGCTAATTGAAATCGGCTACATTAACTATGTACAATCGCGACTGCTCATTATATATATTTAATTTTTCATTATAAGTTATGTGCCCTTCGGTAGCCCAGACGACGTCAAATCTTTGGGCCAAGCCCATTTAACTCACCCAGCAAATGTCTTACTTCTAAGTCGAAGACAAACTCAATGTCTTTATCTACATGTAGAAAAACCACACCATTTGTATATAAAAAAAACACAAGGTACTTGATACAATCCGCTGTAATAAGTACAATTGAACACTGACATACATCAATAAAGTGCCAAAAGATGCGCAGTTGTGCCAGGCATCTCCAGGTGTTGAAAAATTGCAAATTTCCTTGGTTTCCATGGAGTAAGAGCCGTTGCTGGGCACGTGATCTTGACATCATTGATTATTCATTTGTGGCTACAGCCAAAAGTATTGGTCGGAGAGCAACGCGGTTTGCACCATTCGATTTCTCGTCACAAAATACGTCGGATTAGCCTCTTACCAGCAGCATTGGAACAGTTTTTCCACTATTGGATTTTTGCCTGGTCTTTTTGCTAATTGAAATCGGCTACATTAACTATGTACAATCGCGACTGGTCATTACTATATTCAACTTTTCATTATAAGTTATGTGCCCTTCGGTAGCCCAGACGACGTCAAATCTTTGGGCCAAGCCCATTTAACTCACCCAGCAAATGTCTTACTCCTAAGTCGAAGACAATCTCAATGTCCTTATCTACATGTAGAAAAACCACACCATTTGTATATAAATAAACACAAGGTACTTGATACAGTCTGCTGTAAAAAGTACAATTGAACACTGACCCACATCAATAAGGTGCCAAAAGATGCGCAATTGGGACAGGCATCTCCAGCTGTTGAAAAATTGCAAATTTCCTTGGTTTCCATGGATTAAGAGCCGATGCTGGGCACGTGATCTTGACATCATTGATTATTCATTTGTGGCTACAGCCAAAAGTATTGGTTGGAGAGCAACGCGGTTTGCACCATTCGATTTCTCGTCACAAAATACGTCGGATTAGCCTCTTACCAGCAGCATTGGAACAGTTTTTCCACTTTTGGATTTTTGCCTGGTCTTTTTGCGAATTGAAATCGGCTACATTAACTATGTACAATCGCGACTGGTCATTACTATGTTCAACATTTCATTAAAAGTTATATGCCCTTCGGTAGCCCAGACGACGTCAAATCTTTGGGCCAAGCCCATTTAACTCACCCAGCAAATGTCTTACTTCTAAGTCGAAGACAAACTCAATGTCTTTATCTACATGTAGAAAAACCACACCATTTGTATATAAAAAAACACAAGGTACTTGATACAGTCCGCTGTAAAAAGTACAATTGAACACTGACCCACATCAATAAGGTGCCAAAAGATGCGCAATTGGGCCAGGCATCTCCAGCTGTTGAAAAATTGCAAATTTCTATGGTTTCCATGGATTAAGAGCCGTTGCTGGGCACGTGATCTTGACATCATTGATTATTCATTTGTGGCTACAGCCAAAAGTATTGGTCGGAGAGCAACGCGGTTTGCACCATTCGATTTCTCGTCACAAAATACGTCGGATTAGCCTCTTACCAGCAGCATTGGAACAGTTTTTCCACTTTTGGATTTTTGCCTGGTCTTTTTGCTAATTGAAATCGGCTACATTAACTATGTACAATCGCGACTGCTCATTACTATATTCAATTTTTCATTATAAGTTATGTGCCCTTCGGTAGCCCAGACGACGTCAAATCTTTGGGCCAAGCCCATTTAACTCACCCAGCAAATGTCTTACTTCTAAGTCGAAGACAAACTCAATGTCTTTATCTACATGTAGAAAAACCACACCATTTGTATATAAAAAAAAACACAAGGTACTTGATACAATCCGCTGTAACAAGTACAATTGAACACTGACATACAACAATAAGGTGCCAAAAGATGCGCAATTGTGCCAGGCATCTCCAGGTGTTCAAAAATTGCAAATTTCCTTGGTTTCCATGGAGTAAGAGCCGTTGCTGGGCACGTGATCTTGACATCATTGATTATTCATTTGTGGCTACAGCCAAAAGTATTGGTTGGAGAGCAACGCGGTTTGCACCATTCGATTTCTCGTCACAAAATACGTCGGATTAGCCTCTTACCAGCAGCATTGGAACAGTTTTTCCACTTTTGGATTTTTGCCTGGTCTTTTCGCGAATTGAAATCGGCTACATTAACTATGTACAATCGCGACTGGTCATTACTATATTCAACTTTTCATTATAAGTTATGTGCCCTTCGGTAGCCCAGACGACGTCAAATCTTTGGGCCAAGCCCATTTAACTCACCCAGCAAATGTCTTACTCCTAAGTCGAAGACAAACTCAATGTCCTAATCTACATGTAGAAAAACCACACCATTTGTATGTAAAAAAACACAAGGCACTTGATACAGTCTGCTGTAAAAAGTACAATTGAACACTGACCCACATCAATAAGGTGCCAAAAGATGCGCAATTGGGCCAGGCATCTCCAGCTGTTGAAAAATTGCAAATTTCTATGGTTTCCATAGATTAAGAGCCGTTGCTGGGCACGTGATCTTGACATCATTGATTATTCATTTGTGGCTACAGCCAAAAGTATTGGTCGGAGAGCAACGCGGTTTGCACCATTCGATTTCTCGTCACAAAATACGTTGGATTAGTCTCTTACCAGCAGCATTGGAACAGTTTTTCCACTTTTGGATTTTTGCCTGGTCTTTTTGCGAATTAAAATCGGCTACATTAACTATGTACAATCGCGACTGGTCATTACTATATTCAACTTTTCATTATAAGTTATGTGCCCTTCGGTAGCCCAGACGACGTCAAATCTTTGGGCCAAGCCCATTTAACTCACCCAGCAAATGTCTTACTTCTAAGTGGAAGACAAACTCAATGTCTTTATCTACATGTAGAAAAACCACACCATTTGTATATAAAAAAACACAAGGTACTTGATACAGTCTGCTGTAAAAAGTACAATTGAACACTGACCCACATCAATAAGGTGCCAAAAGATGCGCAATTGGGCCAGGCATCTCCAGCTGTTGAAAAATTGCAAATTTCTATGACATCATTGATTATTCATTTGTGGCTACAGCCAAAAGTATTGGTCGGAGAGCAGCGCGGTTTGCACCATTCGATTTCTCGTCACAAAATACGTCGGATTAGCCTCTTACCAGCAGCATTGGAACAGTTTTTCTACTTTTGGATTTTTGCCTGGTCTTTTTGCTAATTGAAATCGGCTACATTAACTATGTACAATCGCGACTGGTCATTACTATATTCAACTTTTCATTATAAGTTATGTGCCCTTCGGTAGCCCAGACGACGTCAAATCTTTGGGCCAAGCCCATTTAACTCACCCAGCAAATGTCTTACTTCTAAGTCGAAGACAAACTCAATGTCTTTATCTACATGTAGAAAAACCACACCATTTGTATATAAAAAAACACAAGGTACTTGATACAGTCTGCTGTAAAAAGTACAATTGAACACTGACCCACATCAATAAGGTGCCAAAAGATGCGCAATTGGGCCAGGCATCTCCAGGTGTTGAAAAATTGCAAATTTCTATGGTTTCCATGGATTAAGAGCCGTTGCTGGGCACGTGATCTTGACATCAATGATTATTCATTTGTGGCTACAGCCAATAGTATTGGTCGGAGAACAACGCGGTTTGCACCATTCGATTTCTCGTCACAAAATACGTCGGATTAGCCTCTTACCAGCAGCATTGGAACAGTTTTTCCACTTTTGGATTTTTGCCTGGTCTTTTTGCGAATTGAAATCGGCTACATTAACTATGTACAATCGCGACTGGTCATTACTATGTTCAACATTTCATTATAAGTTATATGCCCTTCGGTAGCCCAGACGACGTCAAATCTTTGGGCCAAGCCCATTTAACTCACCCAGCAAATGTCTTACTCCTAAGTCGAAGACAAACTCAATGTCTTTATCTACATGTAGAAAAACCACACCATTTGTATATAAAAAAACACAAGGTACTTGATACAGTCCGCTGTAAAAAGTACAATTGAACACTGACCCACATCAATAAGGTGCCAAAAGATGCGCAATTGGGCCAGGCATCTCCAGCTGTTGAAAAATTGCAAATTTCTATGGTTTCCATGGATTAAGAGCCGTTGCTGGGCACGTGATCTTGACATCATTGATTATTCATTTGTGGCTACAGCCAAAAGTATTGGTCGGAGAGCAACGCGGTTTGCACCATTCGATTTCTGGTCACAAAATACGTCGGATTAGCCTCTTACCAGCAGCATTGGAACAGTTTTTCTACTTTTGGATTTTTGCCTGGTCTTTTTGCTAATTGAAATCGGCTACATTAACTATGTACAATCGCGACTGCTAATTACTATATTCAATTTTTCATTATAAGTTATGTGCCCTTCGGTAGCCCAGACGACGTCAAATCTTTGGGCCAAGCCCATTTAACTCACCCAGCAAATGTCTTACTTCTAAGTCGAAGACAAACTCAATGTCTTTATCTACATGTAGAAAAACCACACCATTTGTATATAAAAAAAACACAAGGTACTTGATACAATCCGCTGTAACAAGTACAATTGAACACTGACATACATCAATAAGGTGCCAAAAGATGCGCAATTGTGCCAGGCATCTCCAGGTGTTGAAAAATTGCAAATTTCCTTGGTTTCCATGGAGTAAGAGCCGTTGCTGGGCACGTGATCTTGACATCATTGATTATTCATTTGTGGCTACAGCCAAAAGTATTGGTCGGAGAGCAACGCGGTTTGCACCATTCGATTTCTCGTCACAAAATACGTCGGATTAGCCTCTTACCAGCAGCATTGGAACAGTTTTTCCACTTTTGGATTTTTGCCTGGTCTTTTTGCTAATTGAAATCGGCTACATTAACTATGTACAATCGCGACTGCTCATTACTATATTCAATTTTTCATTATAAGTTATGTGCCCTTCGGTAGCCCAGACGACGTCAAATCTTTGGGCCAAGCCCATTTAACTCACCCAGCAAATGTCTTACTTCTAAGTCGAAGACAAACTCAATGTCTTTATCTACATGTAGAAAAACCACACCATTTGTATATAAAAAAAAACACAAGGTACTTGATACAATCCGCTGTAACAAGTACAATTGAACACTGACATACAACAATAAGGTGCCAAAAGATGCGCAATTGTGCCAGGCATCTCCAGGTGTTGAAAAATTGCAAATTTCCTTGGTTTCCATGGAGTAAGAGCCGTTGCTGGGCACGTGATCTTGACATCATTGATTATTCATTTGTGGCTACAGCCAAAAGTATTGGTTGGAGAGCAACGCGGTTTGCACCATTCGATTTCTCGTCACAAAATACGTCGGATTAGCCTCTTACCAGCAGCATTGGAACAGTTTTTCCACTTTTGGATTTTTGCCTGGTCTTTTCGCGAATTGAAATCGGCTACATTAACTATGTACAATCGCGACTGGTCATTACTATATTCAACTTTTCATTATAAGTTATGTGCCCTTCGGTAGCCCAGACGACGTCAAATCTTTGGGCCAAGCCCATTTAACTCACCCAGCAAATGTCTTACTCCTAAGTCGAAGACAAACTCAATGTCCTAATCTACATGTAGAAAAACCACACCATTTGTATGTAAAAAAACACAAGGCACTTGATACAGTCTGCTGTAAAAAGTACAATTGAACACTGACCCACATCAATAAGGTGCCAAAAGATGCGCAATTGGGCCAGGCATCTCCAGCTGTTGAAAAATTGCAAATTTCTATGGTTTCCATGGATTAAGAGCCGTTGCTGGGCACGTGATCTTGACATCATTGATTATTCATTTGTGGCTACAGCCAAAAGTATTGGTCGGAGAGCAACGCGGTTTGCACCATTCGATTTCTCGTCACAAAATACGTTGGATTAGTCTCTTACCAGCAGCATTGGAACAGTTTTTCCACTTTTGGATTTTTGCCTGGTCTTTTTGCGAATTAAAATCGGCTACATTAACTATGTACAATCGCGACTGGTCATTACTATATTCAACTTTTCATTATAAGTTATGTGCCCTTCGGTAGCCCAGACGACGTCAAATCTTTGGGCCAAGCCCATTTAACTCACCCAGCAAATGTCTTACTTCTAAGTGGAAGACAAACTCAATGTCTTTATCTACATGTAGAAAAACCACACCATTTGTATATAAAAAAACACAAGGTACTTGATACAGTCTGCTGTAAAAAGTACAATTGAACACTGACCCACATCAATAAGGTGCCAAAAGATGCGCAATTGGGCCAGGCATCTCCAGCTGTTGAAAAATTGCAAATTTCTATGACATCATTGATTATTCATTTGTGGCTACAGCCAAAAGTATTGGTCGGAGAGCAGCGCGGTTTGCACCATTCGATTTCTCGTCACAAAATACGTCGGATTAGCCTCTTACCAGCAGCATTGGAACAGTTTTTCTACTTTTGGATTTTTGCCTGGTCTTTTTGCTAATTGAAATCGGCTACATTAACTATGTACAATCGCGACTGGTCATTACTATATTCAACTTTTCATTATAAGTTATGTGCCCTTCGGTAGCCCAGACGACGTCAAATCTTTGGGCCAAGCCCATTTAACTCACCCAGCAAATGTCTTACTTCTAAGTCGAAGACAAACTCAATGACTTTATCTACATGTAGAAAAACCACACCATTTGTATATAAAAAAACACAAGGTACTTGATACAGTCTGCTGTAAAAAGTACAATTGAACACTGACCCACATCAATAAGGTGCCAAAAGATGCGCAATTGGGCCAGGCATCTCCAGGTGTTGAAAAATTGCAAATTTCTATGGTTTCCATGGATTAAGAGCCGTTGCTGGGCACGTGATCTTGACATCAATGATTATTCATTTGTGGCTACAGCCAATAGTATTGGTCGGAGAACAACGCGGTTTGCACCATTCGATTTCTCGTCACAAAATACGTCGGATTAGCCTCTTACCAGCAGCATTGGAACAGTTTTTCCACTTTTGGATTTTTGCCTGGTCTTTTTGCGAATTGAAATCGGCTACATTAACTATGTACAATCGCGACTGGTCATTACTATGTTCAACATTTCATTATAAGTTATATGCCCTTCGGTAGCCCAGACGACGTCAAATCTTTGGGCCAAGCCCATTTAACTCACCCAGCAAATGTCTTACTCCTAAGTCGAAGACAAACTCAATGTCTTTATCTACATGTAGAAAAACCACACCATTTGTATATAAAAAAACACAAGGTACTTGATACAGTCCGCTGTAAAAAGTACAATTGAACACTGACCCACATCAATAAGGTGCCAAAAGATGCGCAATTGGGCCAGGCATCTCCAGCTGTTGAAAAATTGCAAATTTCTATGGTTTCCATGGATTAAGAGCCGTTGCTGGGCACGTGATCTTGACATCATTGATTATTCATTTGTGGCTACAGCCAAAAGTATTGGTCGGAGAGCAACGCGGTTTGCACCATTCGATTTCTGGTCACAAAATACGTCGGATTAGCCTCTTACCAGCAGCATTGGAACAGTTTTTCTACTTTTGGATTTTTGCCTGGTCTTTTTGCTAATTGAAATCGGCTACATTAACTATGTACAATCGCGACTGCTAATTACTATATTCAATTTTTCATTATAAGTTATGTGCCCTTCGGTAGCCCAGACGACGTCAAATCTTTGGGCCAAGCCCATTTAACTCACCCAGCAAATGTCTTACTTCTAAGTCGAAGACAAACTCAATGTCTTTATCTACATGTAGAAAAACCACACCATTTGTATATAAAAAAAACACAAGGTACTTGATACAATCCGCTGTAACAAGTACAATTGAACACTGACATACATCAATAAGGTGCCAAAAGATGCGCAATTGTGCCAGGCATTTCCAGGTGTTGAAAAATTGCAAATTTCCTTGGTTTCCATGGAGTAAGAGCCGTTGCTGGGCACGTGATCTTGACATCATTGATTATTCATTTGTGGCTACAGCCAAAAGTATTGGTCGGAGAGCAACGCGGTTTGCACCATTCGATTTCTCGTCACAAAATACGTCGGATTAGCCTCTTACCAGCAGCATTGGAACAGTTTTTCTACTTTTGGATTTTTGCCAGGTCTTTTTGCTAATTGAAATCGGCTACATTAACTATGTACAATCGCGACTGCTCATTACTATATTCAATTTTTCATTATAAGTTATGTGCCCTTCGGTAGCCCAGACGACGTCAAATCTTTGGGCCAAGCCCATTTAACTCACCCAGCAAATGTCTTACTTCTAAGTCGAAGACAAACTCAATGTCTTTATCTACATGTAGAAAAACCACACCATTTGTATATAAAAAAAACACAAGGTACTTGATACAATCCGCTGTAACAAGTACAATTGAACACTGACATACATCAATAAGGTGCCAAAAGATGCGCAATTGTGCCAGGCATCTCCAGGTGTTGAAAAATTGCAAATTTTCTTTGGTTTCCATGGAGTAAGAGCCGTTGCTGGGCACGTGATCTTGACATCATTGATTATTCATTTGTGGCTACAGCCAAAAGTATTGGTCGGAGAGCAACGCGGTTTGCACCATTCGATTTCTCGTCACAAAATACGTCGGATTAGCCTCTTACCAGCAGCATTGGAACAGTTTTTCTACTTTTGGATTTTTGCCTGGTCTTTTTGCTAATTGAAATCGGCTACATTAACTATGTACAATCGCGACTGGTCATTACTATATTCAACTTTTCATTATAAGTTATGTGCCCTTCGGTAGCCCAGACGACGTCAAATCTTTGGGCCAAGCCCATTTAACTCACCCAGCAAATGTCTTACTCCTAAGTCGAAGACAAACTCAATGTCCTTATCTACATGTAGAAAAACCACACCATTTGTATGTAAAAAAACACAAGGCACTTGATACAGTCTGCTGTAAAAAGTACAATTGAACACTGACCCACATCAATAAGGTGCCAAAAGATGCGCAATTGGGCCAGGCATCTCCAGCTGTTGAAAAATTGCAAATTTCTATGGTTTCCATGGATTAAGAGCCGTTGCTGGGCACGTGATCTTGACATCATTGATTATTCATTTGTGGCTACAGCCAAAAGTATTGGTCGGAGAGCAACGCGGTTTGCACCATTCGATTTCTCGTCACAAAATACGTCGGATTAGTCTCTTACCAGCAGCATTGGAACAGTTTTTCCACTTTTGGATTTTTGCCTGGTCTTTTTGCGAATTGAAATCGGCTACATTAACTATGTACAATCGCGACTGGTCATTACTATATTCAACTTTTCATTATAAGTTATGTGCCCTTCGGTAGCCCAGACGACGTCAAATCTTTGGGCCAAGCCCATTTAACTCACCCAGCAAATGTCTTACTTCTAAGTCGAAGACAAACTCAATGTCTTTATCTACATGTAGAAAAACCACACCATTTGTATATAAAAAAAAACAAGGTACTTGATACAGTCTGCTGTAAAAAGTACAATTGAACACTGACCCACATCAATAAGGTGCCAAAAGATGCGCAATTGGGCCAGGCATCTCCAGCTGTTGAAAAATTGCAAATTTCTATGACATCAATGATTATTCATTTGTGGCTACAGCCAAAAGTATTGGTCGGAGAGCAACGCGGTTTGCACCATTCGATTTCTCGTCACAAAATACGTCGGATTAGCCTCTTACCAGCAGCATTGGAACAGTTTTTCTACTTTTGGATTTTTGCCTGGTCTTTTTGCGAATTGAAATCGGCTACATTAACTATGTACAATCGCGACTGGTCATTACTATATTCAACTTTTCATTATAAGTTATGTGCCCTTCGGTAGCCCAGACGACGTCAAATCTTTGGGCCAAGCCCATTTAACTCACCCAGCAAATGTCTTACTTCTAAGTGGAAGACAAACTCAATGTCTTTATCTACATGTAGAAAAACCACACCATTTGTATATAAAAAAAACACAAGGTACATGACACAGTCCGCTGTAAAAAGTACAATTGAACACTGACCCACATCAATAAGGTGCCAAAAGATGCGCAATTGGGCCAGGCATCTCCAGCTGTTCAAAAATTGCAAATTTCTATGGTTTCCATGGATTAAGAGCCGTTGCTGGGCACGTGATCTTGACATCATTGATTATTCATTTGTGGCTACAGCCAAAAGTATTGGTCGGAGAGCAACGCGGTTTGCACCATTCGATTTCTCGTCACAAAATACGTCGGATTAGCCTCTTACCAGCAGCATTGGAACAGTTTTTCCACTTTTGGATTTTTGCCTGGTCTTTTTGCTAATTGAAATCGGCTACATTAACTATGTACAATCGCGACTGGTCATTACTATATTCAACTTTTCATTATAAGTTATGTGCCCTTCGGTAGCCCAGACGACGTCAAATCTTTGGGCCAAGCCCATTTAACTCACCCAGCAAATGTCTTACTTCTAAGTCGAAGACAAACTCAATGTCTTTATCTACATGTAGAAAAACCACACCATTTGTATATAAAAAAACACAAGGTACTTGATACAGTCTGCTGTAAAAAGTACAATTGAACACTGACCCACATCAATAAGGTGCCAAAAGATGCGCAATTGGGCCAGGCATCTCCAGCTGTTGAAAAATTGCAAATTTCTATGGTTTCCATGGATTAAGAGCCGTTGCTGGGCACGTGATCTTGACATCAATGATTATTCATTTGTGGCTACAGCCAATAGTATTGGTCGGAGAACAACGCGGTTTGCACCATTCGATTTCTCGTCACAAAATACGTCGGATTAGTCTCTTACCAGCAGCATTGGAACAGTTTTTCCACTTTTGGATTTTTGCCTGGTCTTTTTGCGAATTGAAATCGGCTACATTAACTATGTACAATCGCGACTGGTCATTACTATATTCAACTTTTCATTATAAGTTATGTGCCCTTCGGTAGCCCAGACGACGTCAAATCTTTGGGCCAAGCCCATTTAACTCACCCAGCAAATGTCTTACTTCTAAGTGGAAGACAAACTCAATGTCTTTATCTACATGTAGAAAAACCACACCATTTGTATATAAAAAAACACAAGGTACTTGATACAGTCTGCTGTAAAAAGTACAATTGAACACTGACCCACATCAATAAGGTGCCAAAAGATGCGCAATTGGGCCAGGCATCTCCAGCTGTTGAAAAATTGCAAATTTCTATGACATCATTGATTATTCATTTGTGGCTACAGCCAAAAGTATTGGTCGGAGAGCAACGCGGTTTGCACCATTCGATTTCTCGTCACAAAATACGTCGGATTAGCCTCTTACCAGCAGCATTGGAACAGTTTTTCCACTTTTGGATTTTTGCCTGGTCTTTTTGCTAATTGAAATCGGCTACATTAACTATGTACAATCGCGACTGCTCATTACTATATTCAATTTTTCATTATAAGTTATGTGCCCTTCGGTAGCCCAGACGACGTCAAATCTTTGGGCCAAGCCCATTTAACTCACCCAGCAAATGTCTTACTTCTAAGTCGAAGACAAACTCAATGTCTTTATCTACATGTAGAAAAACCACACCATTTGTATATAAAAAAAAACACAAGGTACTTGATACAATCCGCTGTAACAAGTACAATTGAACACTGACATACAACAATAAGGTGCCAAAAGATGCGCAATTGTGCCAGGCATCTCCAGGTGTTGAAAAATTGCAAATTTCCTTGGTTTCCATGGAGTAAGAGCCGTTGCTGGGCACGTGATCTTGACATCATTGATTATTCATTTGTGGCTACAGCCAAAAGTATTGGTTGGAGAGCAACGCGGTTTGCACCATTCGATTTCTCGTCACAAAATACGTCGGATTAGCCTCTTACCAGCAGCATTGGAACAGTTTTTCCACTTTTGGATTTTTGCCTGGTCTTTTCGCGAATTGAAATCGGCTACATTAACTATGTACAATCGCGACTGGTCATTACTATATTCAACTTTTCATTATAAGTTATGTGCCCTTCGGTAGCCCAGACGACGTCAAATCTTTGGGCCAAGCCCATTTAACTCACCCAGCAAATGTCTTACTCCTAAGTCGAAGACAAACTCAATGTCCTAATCTACATGTAGAAAAACCACACCATTTGTATGTAAAAAAACACAAGGCACTTGATACAGTCTGCTGTAAAAAGTACAATTGAACACTGACCCACATCAATAAGGTGCCAAAAGATGCGCAATTGGGCCAGGCATCTCCAGCTGTTGAAAAATTGCAAATTTCTATGGTTTCCATGGATTAAGAGCCGTTGCTGGGCACGTGATCTTGACATCATTGATTATTCATTTGTGGCTACAGCCAAAAGTATTGGTCGGAGAGCAACGCGGTTTGCACCATTCGATTTCTCGTCACAAAATACGTTGGATTAGTCTCTTACCAGCAGCATTGGAACAGTTTTTCCACTTTTGGATTTTTGCCTGGTCTTTTTGCGAATTAAAATCGGCTACATTAACTATGTACAATCGCGACTGGTCATTACTATATTCAACTTTTCATTATAAGTTATGTGCCCTTCGGTAGCCCAGACGACGTCAAATCTTTGGGCCAAGCCCATTTAACTCACCCAGCAAATGTCTTACTTCTAAGTGGAAGACAAACTCAATGTCTTTATCTACATGTAGAAAAACCACACCATTTGTATATAAAAAAACACAAGGTACTTGATACAGTCTGCTGTAAAAAGTACAATTGAACACTGACCCACATCAATAAGGTGCCAAAAGATGCGCAATTGGGCCAGGCATCTCCAGCTGTTGAAAAATTGCAAATTTCTATGACATCATTGATTATTCATTTGTGGCTACAGCCAAAAGTATTGGTCGGAGAGCAGCGCGGTTTGCACCATTCGATTTCTCGTCACAAAATACGTCGGATTAGCCTCTTACCAGCAGCATTGGAACAGTTTTTCTACTTTTGGATTTTTGCCTGGTCTTTTTGCTAATTGAAATCGGCTACATTAACTATGTACAATCGCGACTGGTCATTACTATATTCAACTTTTCATTATAAGTTATGTGCCCTTCGGTAGCCCAGACGACGTCAAATCTTTGGGCCAAGCCCATTTAACTCACCCAGCAAATGTCTTACTTCTAAGTCGAAGACAAACTCAATGACTTTATCTACATGTAGAAAAACCACACCATTTGTATATAAAAAAACACAAGGTACTTGATACAGTCTGCTGTAAAAAGTACAATTGAACACTGACCCACATCAATAAGGTGCCAAAAGATGCGCAATTGGGCCAGGCATCTCCAGGTGTTGAAAAATTGCAAATTTCTATGGTTTCCATGGATTAAGAGCCGTTGCTGGGCACGTGATCTTGACATCAATGATTATTCATTTGTGGCTACAGCCAATAGTATTGGTCGGAGAACAACGCGGTTTGCACCATTCGATTTCTCGTCACAAAATACGTCGGATTAGCCTCTTACCAGCAGCATTGGAACAGTTTTTCCACTTTTGGATTTTTGCCTGGTCTTTTTGCGAATTGAAATCGGCTACATTAACTATGTACAATCGCGACTGGTCATTACTATGTTCAACATTTCATTATAAGTTATATGCCTTCGGTAGCCCAGACGACGTCAAATCTTTGGGCCAAGCCATTTAACTCACCCAGCAAATGTCTTACTCCTAAGTCGAAGACAAACTCAATGTCTTTATCTACATGTAGAAAAACCACACCATTTGTATATAAAAAAACACAAGGTACTTGATACAGTCCGCTGTAAAAAGTACAATTGAACACTGACCCACATCAATAAGGTGCCAAAAGATGCGCAATTGGGGCCAGGCATCTCCAGCTGTTGAAAAATTGCAAATTTCTATGGTTTCCATGGATTAAGAGCCGTTGCTGGGCACGTGATCTTGACATCATTGATTATTCATTTGTGGCTACAGCCAAAAGTATTGGTCGGAGAGCAACGCGGTTTGCACCATTCGATTTCTGGTCACAAAATACGTCGGATTAGCCTCTTACCAGCAGCATTGGAACAGTTTTTTCTACTTTTGGATTTTTGCCTGGTCTTTTTGCTAATTGAAATCGGCTACATTAACTATGTACAATCGCGACTGCTAATTACTATATTCAATTTTTCATTATAAGTTATGTGCCCTTCGGTAGCCCAGACGACGTCAAATCTTTGGGCCAAGCCCATTTAACTCACCCAGCAAATGTCTTACTTCTAAGTCGAAGACAAACTCAATGTCTTTATCTACATGTAGAAAAACCACACCATTTGTATATAAAAAAAACACAAGGTACTTGATACAATCCGCTGTAACAAGTACAATTGAACACTGACATACA
>NW_027018190.1:0-60890 GCF_032854445.1 Liolophura sinensis | reverse complement strand
TTCCTTGGTTTCCATGGAGTAAGAGCCGTTGTTAGGCACGTGATTTTCACATAAATGCTCATTCAATTGTAGCTACAGCCATAAGTGTTGGTCGGAGAGCAACGCGGTTTGCACCATTCGATTTCTCGTCACAAAATACGTCGGATTAGCCTCTTACCAGCAGCATTGGAACAGTTTTTCCACTTTGGGATTTTTGCCTGGGCTTTTTGCTAATTCAATTCGGCTACATTTACTATGTAATATCGCGACTGGTCATTACTATATTCAACTTTTGATTATAAGTTATGTGCCCTTCGGTAGCCCAGAAGACGTCAAATCTTTGGGCCAAGCCCATTTAACTCATCCAGCAATTGTCTTACTTCTAAGTCGAAGACAAACTCAATGTCTTTATCTACATGTTGAAAAACCACACCATTTGTATATAGACCGGCCCGGATAGCACAGTTGGTAGAGCGTCCGCTTCGGGACCGGTAGATCCAGGATCAATCCTTGGTCGAGTCACACCTAAGACTTTAAAAGAGGAAGTTGTAACTTCCTCGCTTGGCGTTCAGCATGAAGGGGATAGTGCAACGACTGGTTGACCCGTATCAGTATAATGGCTCGGGCGGGGCGGCTTACTTGCCTTCGGTAAGTCGTCTCAGTGATGCAGCACTAAATAAAAGAGCGGTGGAAATCCGTCCTGCAACAAAGGAGGCACATTACACGTGCATGCACCCTAATGATTCCTTCGTCGTCATATGACTGAAAAATTGTTGAGTACGACGTTAAACCCCAAGCACTCACTCGCTCACCATTTGTATATAAAAACAACAAGGTACTTGATACAGTCTGCTGTAAAAAGTACAATTGAACACTGACCCACATCAATAAGGTGCCAAAAGATGCGCAATTGGGCCAGGCATCTCCAGCTGTTGAAAAATTGCAAATTTCCTTGGTTTCCATGGAGTAAGAGCCGTTGCTGGGCACGTGATTTTCACATAAATGCTCATTCAATTGTCGCTACAGCCAAAAGTATTGGTCGGAGAGCAACGCGGTTTGCACCATCCGATTTCTCGTCTCAAAATACGTCGGATTAGCCTCTTAGTAGCAGCATTGGAACAGTTTTTCCACTTTTGGATTTTTGCCTGGGCTTTTTGCTAATTAAATTCGGCTACATTTACTATGTAATATCGCGATTGGTCATTACTATAATCAACTTTTGATTATAAGTTATGTGCCCTTCGGTAGCCCAGAAGACGTCAAATCTTTGGGCCAAGCCCATTTAACTCATCCAGCAATTGTCTTACTTCTAAGTCGAAGACAAACTCAATGTCTTTATCTACATGTTGAAAAACCACACCATTTGTATATAAAAAACACAAGGTACTTGATACAGTCTGCTGTAAAAAGTACAATTAAACACTGACCCACATCAATAAGATGCCAAAAGATGCGCAATTGGGCCAGGCATCTCCAGCTGTTGAAAAATTGCAAATTTCCTTGGTTTCCATGGAGTAAGAGCCGTTGTTAGGCACGTAATTTTCACATAAATGCTCATTCAATTGTCGCTACAGCCAAAAGTATTGGTCAGAGAGCAAACGCGGTTTGCACCATTCGATTTCTCGTCACAAAATACGTCGGATTAGCCTCTTACCAGCAGCATTGGAACAGTTTTTCCACTTTTGGATTTTTGCCTGGGCTTTTTGCTAATTCAATTCCGCTACATATTTTATGTAATATCGCGACTGGTCATTACTATAATCAACTTTTGATTATAAGTTATGTGCCCTTCGGTAGCCCAGAAGACGTCAAATCTTTGGGCCAAGCCCATTTAACTCATCCAGCAATTGTCTTACTTCTAAGTCGAAGACAAACTCAATGTCTTTATCTACATGTTGAAAAACCACACCATTTGTATATAAAAAACACAAGGTACTTGATACAGTCTGCTGTAAAAAGTACAATTAAACACTGACCCACATCAATAAGGTGCCAAAAGATGCGCAATTGGGCCAGGCATCTCCAGCTGTTGAAAAATTGCAAATTTCCTTGGTTTCCATGGAGTAAGAGCCGTTGCTGGGCACGTGATTTTCACATAAATGCTCATTCAATTGTCGCTACAGCCAAAAGTATTGGTCGGAGAGCTACGCGGTTTGTACCATTCGATTTCTCGTCACAAAATACGTCGGATTAGCCTCTTACCAGCAGCATTGGGACAGTTTTTCCACTTTGGGACTTTTGCCTGGCTTTTTGCTAATTAAATTCTTCTACATTTACTATGTAATATCGCGACTGGTCATTACTATAATCAACTTTTGATTATAAGTTATGTGCCCTTCGGTAGCCCAGAAGACGTCAAATCTTTGGGCCAAGCCCATTTAACTCACCCAGCAATTGTCTTACTTCTAAGTCGAAGACAAACTCAATGTCTTTATCTACATGTTGAAAAACCACACCATTTGTATATAAAAAAACACAAGGTACTTGATACAGTCTGCTGTAAAAAGTACAATTAAACACTGACCCACATCAATAAGGTGCCCAAAAGATGCGCAATTGGGCCAGGCATCTCCAGCTGTTGAAAAATTGCAAATTTCCTTGGTTTCCATGGAGTAAGAGCCGTTGTTACGCACGTGATTTTCACATAAATGCTCATTCAATTGTAGCTACAGCCAAAAGTGTTGGTCGGAGAGCAACGCGGTTTGCACCATTCGATTTCTCGTCACAAAATACGTCGGATTAGCCTCTTACCAGCAGCATTGGAACAGTTTTTCCACTTTGGGATTTTTGCCTGGGCTTTTTGCTAATTCAATTCGGCTACATTTACTATGTAATATCGCGACTGGTGATTACTATAGTCAACTTTTGATTATAAGTTATGTGTCCTTCGGTAGCCCCAGAAGACGTCAAATCTTTGGGCCAAGCCCATTTAACTCACCCAGCAATTGTCTTACTTCTAAGTCGAAGACAAACTCAATGTCTTTATCTACATGTTGAAAAACCACACCATTTGTATATAAAAAACACAAGGTACTTGATACAGTCTGCTGTAAAAAGTACAATTAAACACTGACCCACATCAATAAGGTGCCAAAAGATGCGCAATTGGGCCAGGCATCTCCAGCTGTTGAAAAATTGCAAATTTCCTTGGTTTCCATGGAGTAAGAGCCGTTGCTGGGCACGTGATTTTCACATAAATGCTCATTCAATTGTCGCTACAGCCAAAAGTATTGGTCGGAGAGCAACGCGGTTTGCACCATTCGATTTCTCGTCACAAAATACGTCGGATTAGCCTCTTACCAGCAGCATTGGAACAGTTTTTTCCACTTTGGGATTTTTGCCTGGGCTTTTTGCTAATTAAATTCGGCTACATTTACTATGTAATATCGCGACTGGTCATTACTATATTCAACTTTTGATTATAAGTTATGTGCCCTTCGGTAGCCCAGAAGACGTCAAATCTTTGGGCCAAGCCCATTTAACTCATCCAGCAATTGTCTTACTTCTAAGTCGAAGACAAACTCAATGTCTTTATCTACATGTTGAAAAACCACACCATTTGTATATAAAAAACACAAGGTACTTGATACAGTCTGCTGTAAAAAGTACAATTGAACACTGACTCACATCAATAAGGTGCCAAAAGATGCGCAATTGGGCCAGGCATCTCCAGCTGTTGAAAAATTGCAAATTTCCTTGGTTTCCATGGAGTAAGAGCCGTTGCTGGGCACGTGATTTTCACATAAATGCTCATTCAATTGTCGCTACAGCCAAAAGTATTGGTCGGAGAGCAACGCGGTTTGCACCATCCGATTTCTCGTCTCAAAATACGTCGGATTAGCCTCTTAGTAGCAGCATTGGAACAGTTTTTCCACTTTTGGATTTTTGCCTGGGCTTTCTGCTAATTCAATTCGGCTACATTTACTATGTAATATCGCGACTGGTCATTACTATAATCAACTTTTGATTATAAGTTATGTGCCCTTCGGTAGCCCAGAAGACGTCAAATCTTTGGGCCAAGCCCATTTAACTCATCCAGCAATTGTCTTACTTCTAAGTCGAAGACAAACTCAATGTCTTTATCTACATGTTGAAAAACCACACCATTTGTATATAAAAACAACAAGGTACTTGATACAGTCTGCTGTAAAAAGTACAATTGAACACTGACCCACATCAATAAGGTGCCAAAAGATGCGCAATTGGGCCAGGCATCTCCAGCTGTTGAAAAATTGCAAATTTCCTTGGTTTCCATGGAGTAAGAGCCGTTGCTGGTCACGTGATTTTCACATAAATGCTCATTCAATTGTCGCTACAGCCAAAAGTATTGGTCTGAGAGCAACGCGGTTTGCACCATTCGATTTCTCGTCACAAAATACGTCGGATTAGCCTCTTATCAGCAGCATTGGAACAGTTTTTCCACTTTGGGATTTTTGCCTGGGCTTTTTGCTAATTCAATTCGGCTACATTTACTATGTAATATCGCGACTGGTCATTACTATAATCAACTTTTGATTATAAGTTATGTGCCCTTCGGTAGCCCAGAAGACGTCAAATCTTTGGGCCAAGCCCATTTAACTCATCCAGCAATTGTCTTACTTCTAAGTCGAAGACAAACTCAATGTCTTTATCTACATGTTGAAAAACCACACCATTTGTATATAAAAAACACAAGGTACTTGATACAGTCTGCTGTAAAAAGTACAATTAAACACTGACCCACATCAATAAGGTGCCAAAAGATGCGCAATTGGGCCAGGCATCTCCAGCTGTTGAAAAATTGCAAATTTCCTTGGTTTCCATGGAGTAAGAGCCGTTGTTAGGCACGTGATTTTCACATAAATGCTCATTCAATTGTAGCTACAGCCATAAGTGTTGGTCGGAGAGCAACGCGGTTTGCACCATTCGATTTCTCGTCACAAAATACGTCGGATTAGCCTCTTACCAGCAGCATTGGAACAGTTTTTCCACTTTGGGATTTTTGCCTGGGCTTTTTGCTAATTCAATTCGGCTACATTTACTATGTAATATCGCGACTGGTCATTACTATATTCAACTTTTGATTATAAGTTATGTGCCCTTCGGTAGCCCAGAAGACGTCAAATCTTTGGGCCAAGCCCATTTAACTCATCCAGCAATTGTCTTACTTCTAAGTCGAAGACAAACTCAATGTCTTTATCTACATGTTGAAAAACCACACCATTTGTATATAGACCGGCCCGGATAGCACAGTTGGTAGAGCGTCCGCTTCGGGACCGGTAGATCCAGGATCAATCCTTGGTCGAGTCACACCTAAGACTTTAAAAGAGGAAGTTGTAACTTCCTCGCTTGGCGTTCAGCATGAAGGGGATAGTGCAACGACTGGTTGACCCGTATCAGTATAATGGCTCGGGCGGGGCGGCTTACTTGCCTTCGGTAAGTCGTCTCAGTGATGCAGCACTAAATAAAAGAGCGGTGGAAATCCGTCCTGTAACAAAGGAGGCACATTACACGTGCATGCACCCTAATGATTCCTTCGTCGTCATATGACTGAAAAATTGTTGAGTACGACGTTAAACCCCAAGCACTCACTCACTCACCATTTGTATATAAAAACAACAAGGTACTTGATACAGTCTGCTGTAAAAAGTACAATTGAACACTGACCCACATCAATAAGGTGCCAAAAGATGCGCAATTGGGCCAGGCATCTCCAGCTGTTGAAAAATTGCAAATTTCCTTGGTTTCCATGGAGTAAGAGCCGTTGCTGGGCACGTGATTTTCACATAAATGCTCATTCAATTGTCGCTACAGCCAAAAGTATTGGTCGGAGAGCAACGCGGTTTGCACCATCCGATTTCTCGTCTCAAAATACGTCGGATTAGCCTCTTAGTAGCAGCATTGGAACAGTTTTTCCACTTTTGGATTTTTGCCTGGGCTTTTTGCTAATTAAATTCGGCTACATTTACTATGTAATATCGCGATTGGTCATTACTATAGTCAACTTTTGATTATAAGTTATGTGCCCTTCGGTAGCCCAGAAGACGTCAAATCTTTGGGCCAAGCCCATTTAACTCATCCAGCAATTGTCTTACTTCTAAGTCGAAGACAAACTCAATGTCTTTATCTACATGTTGAAAAACCACACCATTTGTATATAAAAAACACAAGGTACTTGATACAGTCTGCTGTAAAAAGTACAATTAAACACTGACCCACATCAATAAGATGCCAAAAGATGCGCAATTGGGCCAGGCATCTCCAGCTGTTGAAAAATTGCAAATTTCCTTGGTTTCCATGGAGTAAGAGCCGTTGTTAGGCACGTAATTTTCACATAAATGCTCATTCAATTGTCGCTACAGCCAAAAGTATTGGTCAGAGAGCAAACGCGGTTTGCACCATTCGATTTCTCGTCACAAAATACGTCGGATTAGCCTCTTACCAGCAGCATTGGAACAGTTTTTCCACTTTTGGATTTTTGCCTGGGCTTTTTGCTAATTAAATTCCGCTACATATTTTATGTAATATCGCGACTGGTCATTACTATAATCAACTTTTGATTATAAGTTATGTGCCCTTCGGTAGCCCAGAAGACGTCAAATCTTTGGGCCAAGCCCATTTAACTCATCCAGCAATTGTCTTACTTCTAAGTCGAAGACAAACTCAATGTCTTTATCTACATGTTGAAAAACCACACCATTTGTATATAAAAAACACAAGGTACTTGATACAGTCTGCTGTAAAAAGTACAATTAAACACTGACCCACATCAATAAGGTGCCAAAAGATGCGCAATTGGGCCAGGCATCTCCAGCTGTTGAAAAATTGCAAATTTCCTTGGTTTCCATGGAGTAAGAGCCGTTGCTGGGCACGTGATTTTCACATAAATGCTCATTCAATTGTCGCTACAGCCAAAAGTATTGGTCGGAGAGCAACGCGGTTTGCACCATTCGATTTCTCGTCACAAAATACGTCGGATTAGCCTCTTACCAGCAGCATTGGAACAGTTTTTCCACTTTGGGATTTTTGCCTGGGCTTTTTGCTAATTAAATTCGGCTACATTTACTATGTAATATCGCGACTGGTCATTACTATATTCAACTTTTGATTATCAGTTATGTGCCCTTCGGTAGCCCAGAAGACGTCAAATCTTTGGGCCAAGCCCATTTAACTCATCCAGCAATTGTCTTACTTCTAAGTCGAAGACAAACTCAATGTCTTTATCTACATGTTGAAAAACCACACCATTTGTATATAAAAAACACAAGGTACTTGATACAGTCTGCTGTAAAAAGTACAATTAAACACTGACCCACATCAATAAGGTGCCAAAAGATGCGCAATTGGGCCAGGCATCTCCAGCTGTTGAAAAATTGCAAATTTCCTTGGTTTCCATGGAGTAAGAGCCGTTGCTGGGCACGTGATTTTCACATAAATGCTCATTCAATTGTCGCTACAGCCAAAAGTATTGGTCGGAGAGCAACGCGGTTTGCACCATTCGATTTCTCGTCACAAAATACGTCGGATTAGCCTCTTACCAGCAGCATTGGAACAGTTTTTCCACTTTGGGATTTTTGCCTGGGCTTTTTGCTAATTAAATTCGGCTACATTTACTATGTAATATCGCGACTGGTCATTACTATATTCAACTTTTGATTATAAGTTATGTGCCCTTCGGTAGCCCAGAAGACGTCAAATCTTTGGGCCAAGCCCATTTAACTCATCCAGCAATTGTCTTACTTCTAAGTCGAAGACAAACTCAATGTCTTTATCTACATGTTGAAAAACCACACCATTTGTATATAAAAAACACAAGGTACTTGATACAGTCTGCTGTAAAAAGTACAATTAAAAACTGACCCACATCAATAAGGTGCCAAAAGATGCGGAATTGGGCCAGGCATCTCCAGCTGTTGAAAAATTGCAAATTTCCTTGGTTTCCATGGAGTAAGAGCCGTTGTTACGCACGTGATTTTTACATAAATGCTCATTCAATTGTAGCTACAGCCATAAGTGTTGGTCGGAGAGCAACGCGGTTTGCACCATTCGATTTCTCGTCACAAAATACGTCGGATTAGCCTCTTACCAGCAGCATTGGAACAGTTTTTCCACTTTGGGATTTTTGCCTGGGCTTTTTGCTAATTCAACTCGGGTACATTTACTATGTAATATCGCGACTGGTGATTACTATAGTCAACTTTTGATTATAAGTTATGTGTCCTTCGGTAGCCCAGAAGACGTCAAATCTTTGGGCCAAGCCCATTTAACTCACCCAGCAATTGTCTTACTTCTAAGTCGAAGACAAACTCAATGTCTTTATCTACATGTTGAAAAACCACACCATTTGTATATAAAAAACACAAGGTACTTGATACAGTCTGCTGTAAAAAGTACAATTAAACACTGACCCACATCAATAAGGTGCCAAAAGATGCGCAAATGGGCCAGGCATCTCCAGCTGTTAAAAAATTGCAATTTTCTTTGGTTTCCATGGAGTAAGAGCCGTTGCTGGGCACGTGATTTTCACATAAATGCTCATTCAATTGTAGCTACAGCCATAAGTGTTGGTCGGAGAGCAACGCGGTTTGCACCATTCGATTTCTCGTCACAAAATACGTCGGATTAGCCTCTTACCAGCAGCATTGGAACAGTTTTTCCACTTTTGGATTTTTGCCTGGACTTTTTGCTAATTCAATTCGGCTACATTTACTATGTAATATCGCGACTGGTCATTACTATAGTCAACTTTTGATTATAAGTTATGTGCCCTTCGGTAGCCCAGAAGACGTCAAATCTTTGGGCCAAGCCCATTTAACTCATCCAGCAATTGTCTTACTTCTAAGTCGAAGACAAACTCAATGTCTTTATCTACATGTTGAAAAACCACACCATTTGTATATAAAAAACACAAGGTACTTGATACAGTCTGCTGTAAAAAGTACAATTTGAACACTGACCCACATCAATAAGGTGCCAAAAGATGCGCAATTGGGCCAGGCATCTCCAGCTGTTGAAAAATTGCAAATTTCCTTGGTTTCCATGGAGTAAGAGCCGTTGCTGGTCACGTGATTTTCACATAAATGCTCATTCAATTGTCGCTACAGCCAAAAGTATTGGTCGGAGAGCAACGCGGTTTGCACCATTCGATTTCTCGTCACAAAATACGTCGGATTAGCCTCTTATCAGCAGCATTGGAACAGTTTTTCCACTTTTGGATTTTTGCCTGGGGTTTTTGCTAATTCAATTCGGCTACATTTACTATGTAATATCGCGACTGGTCATTACTATATTCAACTTTTGATTATAAGTTATGTGCCCTTCGGTAGCCCAGAAGACGTCAAATCTTTGGGCCAAGCCCATTTAACTCATCCAGCAATTGTCTTACTTCTAAGTCGAAGACAAACTCAATGTCTTTATCTACATGTTGAAAAACCACACCATTTGTATATAAAAACAACAAGGTACTTGATACAGTCTGCTGTAAAAAGTACAATTGAACACTGACCCACATCAATAAGGTGCCAAAAGATGCGCAATTGGGCCAGGCATCTCCAGCTGTTGAAAAATTGCAAATTTCATTGGTTTCCATGGAGTAAGAGCCGTTGCTGGGCACGTGATTTTCACATAAATGCTCATTCAATTGTCGCTACAGCCAAAAGTATTGGTCGGAGAGCAACGCGGTTTGCACCATCCGATTTCTCGTCTCAAAATACGTCGGATTAGCCTCTTAGTAGCAGCATTGGAACAGTTTTTCCACTTTTGGATTTTTGCCTGGGCTTTTTGCTAATTAAATTCGGCTACATTTACTATGTAATATCGCGATTGGTCATTACTATAGTCAACTTTTGATTATAAGTTATGTGCCCTTCGGTTAGCCAGAAGACGTCAAATCTTTGGGCCAAGCCCATTTAACTCATCCAGCAATTGTCTTACTTCTAAGTCGAAGACAAACTCAATGTCTTTATCTACATGTTGAAAAACCACACCATTTGTATATAAAAACACAAGGTACTTGATACAGTCTGCTGTAAAAAGTACAATTAAACACTGACCCACATCATAAGGTGCCAAAAGATGCGCAATTGGGCCAGGCATCTCCAGCTGTTGAAAAATTGCAAATTGCCTTGGTTTCCATGAGTAAGAGCCGTTGTTACGCACGTGATTTTCACATAAATGCTCATTCAATTGTAGCTACAGCCAAAAGTGTTGGTCGGAGAGCAACGCGGTTTGCACCATTCGATTTCTCGTCACAAAATACGTCGGATTAGCCTCTTACCAGCAGCATTGGAACAGTTTTTCCACTTTGGGATTTTTGCCTGGGCTTTTTGCTAATTCAATTCGGCTACATTTACTATGTAATATCGCGACTGGTGATTACTATAGTCAACTTTTGATTATAAGTTATGTGTCCTTCGGTAGCCCAGAAGACGTCAAATCTTTGGGCCAAGCCCATTTAACTCACCCAGCAATTGTCTTACTTCTAAGTCGAAGACAAACTCAATGTCTTTATCTACATGTTGAAAAACCACACCATTTGTATATAAAAAACACAAGGTACTTGATACAGTCTGCTGTAAAAAGTACAATTAAACACTGACCCACATCAATAAGGTGCCAAAGATGCGCAATTGGGCCAGGCATCTCCAGCTGTTGAAAAATTGCAAATTTCCTTGGTTTCCATGGAGTAAGAGCCGTTGCTGGGCACGTGATTTTCACATAAATGCTCATTCAATTGTCGCTACAGCCAAAAGTATTGGTCGGAGAGCAACGCGGTTTGCACCATTCGATTTCTCGTCACAAAATACGTCGGATTAGCCTCTTACCAGCAGCATTGGAACAGTTTTTCCACTTTGGGATTTTTGCCTGGGCTTTTTGCTAATTAAATTCGGCTACATTTACTATGTAATATCGCGACTGGTCATTACTATATTCAACTTTTGATTATAAGTTATGTGCCCTTCGGTAGCCCAGAAGACGTCAAATCTTTGGGCCAAGCCCCATTTAACTCATCCAGCAATTGTCTTACTTCTAAGTCGAAGACAAACTCAATGTCTTTATCTACATGTTGAAAAACCACACCATTTGTATATAAAAAACACAAGGTACTTGATACAGTCTGCTGTAAAAAGTACAATTAAACACTCACCCACATCAATAAGGTGCCAAAAGATGCGGAATTGGGCCAGGCATCTCCAGCTGTTAAAAAATTGCAAATTTTCTTTGGTTTCCATGGAGTAAGAGCCGTTGCTGGGCACGTGATTTTCACATAAATGCTCATTCAATTGTAGCTACAGCCATAAGTGTTGGTCGGAGAGCAACGCGGTTTGCACCATTCGATTTCTCGTCACAAAAATACGTCGGATTAGCCTCTTACCAGCAGCATTGGAACAGTTTTTCCACTTTGGGATTTTGCCTGGACTTTTTGCTAATTCAATTCGGCTACATTTACTATGTAATATCGCGACTGGTCATTACTATAGTCAACTTTTGATTATAAGTTATGTGCCCTTCGGTAGCCCAGAAGACGTCAAATCTTTGGGCAAGCCCATTTAACTCATCCAGCAATTGTCTTACTTCTAAGTCGAAGACAAACTCAATGTCTTTATCTACATGTTGAAAAACCACACCATTTGTATATAAAAAACACAAGGTACTTGATACAGTCTGCTGTAAAAAGTACAATTGAACACTGACCCACATCAATAAGGTGCCAAAAGATGCGCAATTGGGCCAGGCATCTCCAGCTGTTGAAAAATTGCAAATTTCCTTGGTTTCCATGGAGTAAGAGCCGTTATGGAGTAAGAGCCGTTGCTGGTCACGTGATTTTCACATAAATGCTCATTCAATTGTCGCTACAGCCAAAAGTATTGGTCGGAGAGCAACGCGGTTTGCACCATTCGATTTCTCGTCACAAAATACGTCGGATTAGCCTCTTATCAGCAGCATTGGAACAGTTTTTCCACTTTTGGATTTTTGCCTGGGCTTTTTGCTAATTCAATTCGGCTACATTTACTATGTAATATCGCGACTGGTCATTACTATATTCAACTTTTGATTATAAGTTATGTGCCCTTCGGTAGCCCAGAAGACGTCAAATCTTTGGGCCAAGCCCATTTAACTCATCCAGCAATTGTCCTTACTTCTAAGTCGAAGACAAACTCAATGTCTTTATCTACATGTTGAAAAACCACACCATTTGTATATAAAAACAACAAGGTACTTGATACAGTCTGCTGTAAAAAGTACAATTGAACACTGACCCACATCAATAAGGTGCCAAAAGATGCGCAATTGGGCCAGGCATCTCCAGCTGTTGAAAAAATTGCAAATTTCCTTGGTTTCCATGGAGTAAGAGCCGTTGCTGGGCACGTGATTTTCACATAAATGCTCATTCAATTGTCGCTACAGCCAAAAGTATTGGTCGGAGAGCAACGCGGTTTGCACCATCCGATTTCTCGTCTCAAAATACGTCGGATTAGCCTCTTAGTAGCAGCATTGGAACAGTTTTTCCACTTTTGGATTTTTGCCTGGTCTTTTGCTAATTAAATTCGGCTACATTTACTATGTAATATCGCGATTGGTCATTACTATAGTCAACTTTTGATTATAAGTTATGTGCCCTTCGGTAGCCCAGAAGACGTCAAATCTTTGGGCCAAGCCCATTTAACTCATCCAGCAATTGTCTTACTTCTAAGTCGAAGACAAACTCAATGTCTTTATCTACATGTTGAAAAACCACACCCATTTGTATATAAAAAACACAAGGTACTTGATACAGTCTGCTGTAAAAAGTACAATTGAACACTGACCCACATCAATAAGGTGCCAAAAGATGCGCAATTGGGCCAGGCATCTCCAGCTGTTGAAAAATTGCAAATTTCCTTGGTTTCCATGGAGTAAGAGCCGTTGCTGGTCACGTGATTTTCACATAAATGCTCATTCAATTGTCGCTACAGCCAAAAGTATTGGTCGGAGAGCAACGCGGTTTGCACCATTCGATTTCTCGTCACAAAATACGTCGGATTAGCCTCTTATCAGCAGCATTGAACAGTTTTTCCACTTTGGGATTTTTGCCTGGGCTTTTTGCTAATTCAATTCGGCTACATTTACTATGTAATATCGCGACTGGTCATTACTATAATCAACTTTTGATTATAAGTTATGTGCCCTTGCGGTAGCCCAGAAGACGTCAAATCTTTGGGCCAAGCCCATTTAACTCATCCAGCAATTGTCTTACTTCTAAGTCGAAGACAAACTCAATGTCTTTATCTACATGTTGAAAAACCCACCATTTTGTATATAAAAACAACAAGGTACTTGATACAGTCTGCTGTAAAAAGGTACAATTGAACACTGACCCACATCAATAAGGTGCCAAAGATGCGCAATTGGGGCCAGGCATCTCTAGCTGTTGAAAATTGCAAATTTCCTTGGTTTCCTTGGAGTAAGAGCCGTTGCTGGGCACGTGATTTTCACATAAATGCTCATTCAATTTGTCGCTACAGCCAAAAGTATTGGTCGGAGAGCAACGCGGTTTGCACCATTCGATTTCTCGTCACAAAATACGTCGGATTAGCCTCTTATCAGCAGCATTGGAACAGTTTTTCCACTTTGGGATTTTTGCCTGGGCTTTTGCTAATCAATTCGGCTACATTTACTATGTAATATCGCGACTGGTCATTACTATAATCAACTTTTGATTATAAGTTATGTGCCCTTCGGTAGCCCAGAAGACGTCAAATCTTTGGGCAAGCCCATTTAACTCATCCAGCAATTGTCTTACTTCTAAGTCGAAGACAAACTCAATGTCTTTATCTACATGTTGAAAAACCACACCATTTGTATATAAAAAACACAAGGTACTTGATACAGTCTGCTGTAAAAAGTATAATTAAACACTGACCCACATCAATAAGGTGCCAAAAGATGCGCAATTGGGCCAGGCATCTCCAGCTGTTGAAAAATTGCAAATTTCCTTGGTTTTCATGAAGTAAGAGCCGTTGTTAGGCACGTGATTTTCACATAAATGCTCATTCAATTGTCGCTACAGCCAAAAGTATTGGTCGGAGAGCAACGCGGTTTGCACCATCGATTTCTCGTCCACAAAATACGTCGGATTAGCCTCTTACAGCAGCATTGGAACAGTTTTTCCACTTTGGGATTTTTGCCTGGGCTTTTTGCTAATTCAATTCGGCTACATTTACTATGTAATATCGCGACTGGTCATTACTATATTCAAGTTTTTATTATAAGTTATGTGCCCTTCGGTAGCCCAGAAGGACGTCAAATCTTTGGGCCAAGCCCATTTAACTCATCCAGCAATTGTCTTACTTCTAAGTCGAAGACAAACTCAATGTCTTATCTACATGTTGAAAAACCACACCATTTGTATATAAAAAACACAAGGTACTTGATACAGTCTGCTGTAAAAAGTACAATTAAAAACTGACCCACTATCAATAAGGTGCCAAAAGATGCGGAATTGGCCAGGCATCTCCAGCTGTTTAAAAAATTGCAAATTTTCTTTGGTTTCCATGGAGTAAGAGCCGTTGCTGGGCACGTGATTTTCACATAAATGCTCATTCAATTGTAGCTACAGCCATAAGTGTTGGTCGGAGAGCAACGCGGTTTTGCACCATTCGATTTCTCGTCACAAAATACGTCGGATTAGCCTCTTATCAGCAGCACTGGAACAGTTTTTCCACTTTTGGATTTTTGCCTGGACTTTTGCTAATTCAATTCGGCTACATTTACTATGTAATATCGCGACTGGTCATTACTATAGTCAACTTTTGATTATAAGTTATGTGCCCTTCGGTAGCCCAGAAGACGTCAAATCTTTGGGCCAAGCCATTTAACTCATCCAGCAATTGTCTTACTTCTAAGTCGAAGACAAACTCAATGTCTTTATCTACATGTTGAAAAACCACACCATTTGTATATAAAAAACACAAGGTACTTGATACAGTCTGCTGTAAAAAGTACAATTGAACACTGACCCACATCAATAAGGTGCCAAAAGATGCGCAATTGGGCCAGGCATCTCCAGCTGTTGAAAAATTGCAAATTTCCTTGGTTTCCATGGAGTAAGAGCCGTTGCTGGGCACGTGATTTTCACATAAATGCTCATTCAATTGTCGCTACAGCCAAAAGTATTGGTCGGAGAGCAACGCGGTTTGCACCATTCGATTTCTCGTCACAAAATACGTCGGATTAGCCTCTTATCAGCAGCATTGGAACAGTTTTTCCACTTTTGGATTTTTGCCTGGGCTTTTTGCTAATTCAATTCGGCTACATTTACTATGTAATATCGCGACTGGTCATTACTATATTCAACTTTTGATTATAAGTTATGTGCCCTTCGGTAGCCCAGAAGACGTCAAATCTTTGGGCCAAGCCCATTTAACTCATCCAGCAATTGTCTTACTTCTAAGTCGAAGACAAACTCAATGTCTTTATCTACATGTTGAAAAACCACACCATTTGTATATAAAAACAACAAGGTACTTGATACAGTCTGCTGTAAAAAGTACAATTGAACACTGACCCACATCAATAAGGTGCCAAAAGATGCGCAATTGGGCCAGGCATCTCCAGCTGTTGAAAAATTGCAAATTTCCTTGGTTTCCATGAAGTAAGAGCCGTTGTTAGGCACGTGATTTTCACATAAATGCTCATTCAATTGTAGCTACAGCCATAAGTGTTGGTCGGAGAGCAACGCAGTTTGCACCATTCGATTTCTCGTCACAAAATACGTCGAATTAGCCTCTTACCAGCAGCATTGGAACAGTTTTTCCACTTTTGGATTTTTGCCTGGGCTTTTTGCTAATTCAATTCGGCTACATTTACTATGTAATATCGCGACTGGTCATTACTATATTCAACTTTTGATTATAAGTTATGTGCCCTTCGGTAGCCCAGAAGACGTCAAATCTTTGGGCCAAGCCCATTTAACTCATCCAGCAATTGTCTTACTTCTAAGTCGAAGACAAACTCAATGTCTTTATCTACATGTTGAAAAACCACACCATTTGTATATAAAAAACACAAGGTACTTGATACAGTCTGCTGTAAAAAGTACAATTGAACACTGACCCACATCAATAAGGTGCCAAAAGATGCGCAATTGGGCCAGGCATCTCCAGCTGTTGAAAAATTGCAAATTTCCTTGGTTTCCATGGAGTAAGAGCCGTCGTTAAGCACGTAATTTTCACATAAATGCTCATTCAATTGTCGCTACAGCCAAAAGTATTGGTCGGAGAGCAACGCGGTTTGCACCATTCGATTTCTCGTCACAAAATACGTCGGATTAGCCTCTTACCAGCAGCATTGGAACAGTTTTTCCATTTTGGGATTTTTGCCTGGGCTTTTTGCTAATTCAATTCGGCTACATTTACTATGTAATATCGCGACTGGTCATTACTATATTCAACTTTTTATTATAAGTTATGTGCCCTTCGGTAGCCCAGAAGACGTCACAAATCTTTGGGCCAAGCCCATTTAACTCATCCAGCAATTGTCTTACTTCTAAGTCGAAGACAAACTCAATGTCTTTATCTACATGTTGAAAAACCACACCATTTGTATATAAAAACAACAAGGTACTTGATACAGTCTGCTGTAAAAAGTACAATTGAACACTGACCCACATCAATAAGGTGCCAAAAGATGCGCAATTGGGCCAGGCATCTCCAGCTGTTGAAAAATTGCAAATTTCCTTGGTTTCCATGAAGTAAGAGCCGTTGTTAGGCACGTGATTTTCACATAAATGCTCATTCAATTGTAGCTACAGCCATAAGTGTTGGTCGGAGAGCAACGCAGTTTGCACCATTCGATTTCTCGTCACAAAATACGTCGAATTAGCCTCTTACCAGCAGCATTGGAACAGTTTTTCCACTTTTGGATTTTTGCCTGGGCTTTTTGCTAATTCAATTCGGCTACATTTACTATGTAATATCGCGACTGGTCATTACTATATTCAACTTTTGATTATAAGTTATGTGCCCTTCGGTAGCCCAGAAGACGTCAAATCTTTGGGCCAAGCCCATTTAACTCATCCAGCAATTGTCTTACTTCTAAGTCGAAGACAAACTCAATGTCTTTATCTACATGTTGAAAAACCACACCATTTGTATATAAAAAACACAAGGTACTTGATACAGTCTGCTGTAAAAAGTACAATTGAACACTGACCCACATCAATAAGGTGCCAAAAGATGCGCAATTGGGCCAGGCATCTCCAGCTGTTGAAAAATTGCAAATTTCCTTGGTTTCCATGGAGTAAGAGCCGTCGTTAAGCACGTGATTTTCACATAAATGCTCATTCAATTGTCGCTACAGCCAAAAGTATTGGTCGGAGAGCAACGCGGTTTGCACCATTCGATTTCTCGTCACAAAATACGTCGGATTAGCCTCTTACCAGCAGCATTGGAACAGTTTTTCCATTTTGGGATTTTTGCCTGGGCTTTTTGCTAATTCAATTCGGCTACATTTACTATGTAATATCGCGACTGGTCATTACTATATTCAACTTTTTATTATAAGTTATGTGCCCTTCGGTAGCCCAGAAGACGTCAAATCTTTGGGCCAAGCCCATTTAACTCATCCAGCAATTGTCTTACTTCTAAGTCGAAGACAAACTCAATGTCTTTATCTACATGTTGAAAAACCACACCATTTGTATATAAAAACAACAAGGTACTTGATACAGTCTGCTGTAAAAAGTACAATTGAACACTGACCCACATCAATAAGGTGCCAAAAGATGCGCAATTGGGCCAGGCATCTCCAGCTGTTGAAAAATTGCAAATTTCCTTGGTTTCCATGGAGTAAGAGCCGTTGCTGGTCACGTGATTTTCACATAAATGCTCATTCAATTGTCGCTACAGCCAAAAGTATTGGTCGGAGAGCAACGCGGTTTGCACCATTCGATTTCTCGTCACAAAATACGTCGGATTAGCCTCTTACCAGCAGCATTGGAACAGTTTTTCCACTTTGGGATTTTTGCCTGGACTTTTTGCTAATTCAATTCGGCTACATTTACTATGTAATATCGCGACTGGTCATTACTATATTCAACTTTTTATTATAAGTTATGTGCCCTTCGGTAGCCCAGAAGACGTCAAATCTTTGGGCCAAGCCCATTTAACTCATCCAGCAATTGTCTTACTTCTAAGTCGAAGACAAACTCAATGTCTTTATCTACATGTTGAAAAACCACACCATTTGTATATAAAAACAACAAGGTACTTGATACAGTCTGCTGTAAAAAGTACAATTAAACACTGACCCACATCAATAAGGTGCCAAAAGATGCGCAATTGGGCCAGGCATCTCCAGCTGTTGAAAAATTGCAAATTTCCTTGGTTTCCATGGAGTAAGAGCCGTTGCTGGTCACGTGATTTTCACATAAATGCTCATTCAATTGTCGCTACAGCCAAAAGTATTGGTCGGAGAGCAACGCGGTTTGCACCATTCGATTTCTCGTCACAAAATACGTCGGATTAGCCTCTTATCAGCAGCATTGGAACAGTTTTTCCACTTTTGGATTTTTGCCTGGGCTTTTTGCTAATTCAATTCGGCTACAATTACTATGTAATATCGCGACTGGTCATTACTATAATCAACTTTTGATTATAAGTTATGTGCCCTTCGGTAGCCCAGAAGACGTCAAATATTTGGGACAAGCCCATTTAACTCATCCAGCAATTGTCTTACTTCTAAGTCGAAGACAAACTCAATGTCTTTATCTACATGTTGAAAAACCACACCATTTGTATATAAAAAACACAAGGTACTTGATACAGTCTGCTGTAAAAAGTACAATTAAACACTGACCCACATCAATAAGGTGCCAAAAGATGCGCAATTGGGCCAGGCATCTCCAGCTGTTGAAAAATTGCAAATTTCCTTGGTTTCCATGGAGTAAGAGCCGTTGTTAGGCACGTGATTTTCACATAAATGCTCATTCAATTGTCGCTACAGCCAAAAGTATTGGTCGGAGAGCAACGCGGTTTGCACCATTCGATTTCTCGTCACAAAATACGTCGGATTAGCCTCTTACCAGCAGCATTGGAACAGTTTTTCCACTTTTGGATTTTTGCCTGGGCTTTTTGCTAATTAAATTCGGCTACATTTACTATGTAATATCGCGACTGGTCATTACTATATTCAACTTTTGATTATAAGTTATGTGCCCTTCGGTAGCCCAGAAGACGTCAAATCTTTGGGCCAAGCCCATTTAACTCATCCAGCAATTGTCTTACTTCTAAGTCGAAGACAAACTCAATGTCTTTATCTACATGTTGAAAAACCACACCATTTGTATATAAAAACAACAAGGTACTTGATACAGTCTGCTGTAAAAAGTACAATTGAACACTGACCCACATCAATAAGGTGCCAAAAGATGCGCAATTGGGCCAGGCATCTCCAGCTGTTGAAAAATTGCAAATTTCCTTGGTTTCCATGGAGTAAGAGCCGTCGTTAGGCACGTGATTTTCACATAAATGCTCATTCAATTGTCGCTACAGCCAAAAGTATTGGTCGGAGAGCAACGCGGTTTGCACCATTCGATTTCTCGTCACAAAGTACGGCGGATTAGCCTCTTACCAGCAGCATTGGAACAGTTTTTCCAATTTGGGATTTTTGCCTGGGCTTTTTGCTAATTAAATTCGGCTACATTTACTATGTAATATCGCGACTGGTCATTACTATAATCAACTTTTGATTATAAGTTATGTGCCCTTCGGTAGCCCAGAAGACGTCAAATCTTTGGGCCAAGCCCATTTAACTCATCCAGCAATTGTCTTACTTCTAAGTCGAAGACAAACTCAATGTCTTTATCTACATGTTGAAAAACCACACCATTTGTATATAAAAAACACAAGGTACTTGATACAGTCTGCTGTAAAAAGTACAATTAAACACTGACCCACATCAATAAGGTGCCAAAAGATGCGCAATTGGGCCAGGCATCTCCAGCTGTTGAAAAATTGCAAATTTCCTTGGTTTCCATGGAGTAAGAGCCGTCGTTAGGCACGTGATTTTCACATAAATGCTCATTCAATTGTCGCTACAGCCAAAAGTATTGGTCGGAGAGCAACGCGGTTTGCACCATTCGATTTCTCGTCACAAAATACGTCGGATTAGCCTCTTACCAGCAGCATTGGAACAGTTTTTCCACTTTTGGATTTTTGCATGGGCTTTTTGCTAATTCAATTCGGCTACATTTACTATGTAATATCGCGACTGATCATTACTATATTCAACTTTTGATTATAAGTTATGTGCCCTTCGGTAGCCCAGAAGACGTCAAATCTTTGGGCCAAGCCCATTTAACTCATCCAGCAATTGTCTTACTTCTAAGTCGAAGACAAACTCAATGTCTTTATCTACATGTTGAAAAGCCACACCATTTGTATATAAAAACAACAAGGTACTTGATACAGTCTGCTGTAAAAAGTACAATTGAACACTGACCCACATCAATAAGGTGCCAAAAGATGCGCAATTGGGCCAGGCATCTCCAGCTGTTGAAAAATTGCAAATTTCCTTGGTTTCCATGGAGTAAGAGCCGTTACTGGTCACGTGATTTTCACATAAATGCTCATTCAATTGTCGCTACAGCCAAAAGTATTGGTCGGAGAGCAACGCGGTTTGCACCATTCGATTTCTCGTCACAAAATACATCGGATTAGCCTCTTATCAGCAGCATTGGAACAGTTTTTCCACTTTTGGATTTTTGCCTGGGCTTTTTGCTAATTCAATTCGGCTACATTTACTATGTAATATCGCGACTGGTCATTACTATAATCAACTTTTGATTATAAGTTATGTGCCCTTCGGTAGCCCAGAAGACGTCAAATCTTTGGGCCAAGCCCATTTAACTCATCCAGCAATTGTCTTACTTCTAAGTCGAAGACAAACTCAATGTCTTTATCTACATGTTGAAAAACCACACCATTTGTATATAAAAAACACAAGGTACTTGATACAGTCTGCTGTAAAAAGTACAATTGAACACTGACCCACATCAATAAGGTGCCAAAAGATGCGCAATTGGGGCAGGCATCTCCAGCTGTTGAAAAATTGCAAATTTCCTTGGTTTCCATGGAGTAAGAGCCGTTGTTAGGCACGTGATTTTCACATAAATGCTCATTCAATTGTAGCTACAGCCATAAGTGTTGGTCGGAGAGCAACGCGGTTTGCACCATTCGATTTCTCGTCACAAAATACGTCGGATTAGCCTCTTACCAGCAGCATTGGAACAGTTTTTCCACTTTGGGATTTTTGCCTGGGCTTTTTGCTAATTCAATTCGGCTACATTTACTATGTAATATCGCGACTGGTCATTACTATATTCAACTTTTGATTATAAGTTATGTGCCCTTCGGTAGCCCAGAAGACGTCAAATCTTTGGGCCAAGCCCATTTAACTCATCCAGCAATTGTCTTACTTCTAAGTCGAAGACAAACTCAATGTCTTTATCTACATGTTGAAAAACCACACCATTTGTATATAAAAAACACAAGGTACTTGATACAGTCTGCTGTAAAAAGTACAATTAAACACTGACCCACATCAATAAGGTGCCAAAAGATGCGCAATTGGGCCAGGCATCTCCAGCTGTTGAAAAATTGCAAATTTCCTTGGTTTCCATGGAGTAAGAGCCGTCGTTAGGCACGTGATTTTCACATAAATGCTCATTCAATTGTAGCTACAGCCATAAGTGTTGGTCGGAGAGCAACGCGGTTTGCACCATTCGATTTCTCGTCACAAAATACGTCGGATTAGCCTCTTACCAGCAGCATTGGAACAGTTTTTCCACTTTGGGATTTTTGCCTGGGCTTTTTGCTAATTCAATTCGGCTACATTTACTATGTAATATCGCGACTGGTCATTACTATATTCAACTTTTGATTATAAGTTATGTGCCCTTCGGTAGCCCAGAAGACGTCAAATCTTTGGGCCAAGCCCATTTAACTCATCCAGCAATTGTCTTACTTCTAAGTCGAAGACAAACTCAATGTCTTTATCTACATGTTGAAAAACCACACCATTTGTATATAAAAAACACAAGGTACTTGATACAGTCTGCTGTAAAAAGTACAATTGAACACTGACCCACATCAATAAGGTGCCAAAAGATGCGCAATTGGGGCAGGCATCTCCAGCTGTTGAAAAATTGCAAATTTCCTTGGTTTCCATGGAGTAAGAGCCGTTGTTAGGCACGTGATTTTCACATAAATGCTCATTCAATTGTAGCTACAGCCATAAGTGTTGGTCGGAGAGCAACGCGGTTTGCACCATTCGATTTCTCGTCACAAAATACGTCGGATTAGCCTCTTACCAGCAGCATTGGAACAGTTTTTCCACTTTGGGATTTTTGCCTGGGCTTTTTGCTAATTCAATTCGGCTACATTTACTATGTAATATCGCGACTGGTCATTACTATATTCAACTTTTGATTATAAGTTATGTGCCCTTCGGTAGCCCAGAAGACGTCAAATCTTTGGGCCAAGCCCATTTAACTCATCCAGCAATTGTCTTACTTCTAAGTCGAAGACAAACTCAATGTCTTTATCTACATGTTGAAAAACCACACCATTTGTATATAAAAAACACAAGGTACTTGATACAGTCTGCTGTAAAAAGTACAATTAAACACTGACCCACATCAATAAGGTGCCAAAAGATGCGCAATTGGGCCAGGCATCTCCAGCTGTTGAAAAATTGCAAATTTCCTTGGTTTCCATGGAGTAAGAGCCGTCGTTAGGCACGTGATTTTCACATAAATGCTCATTCAATTGTAGCTACAGCCATAAGTGTTGGTCGGAGAGCAACGCGGTTTGCACCATTCGATTTCTCGTCACAAAATACGTCGGATTAGCCTCTTACCAGCAGCATTGGAACAGTTTTTTCACTTTGGGATTTTTGCCTGGGCTTTTTGCTAATTCAATTCGGCTACATTTACTATGTAATATCGCGACTGGTCATTACTATATTCAACTTTTGATTATAAGTTATGTGCCCTTCGGTAGCCCAGAAGACGTCAAATCTTTGGGCCAAGCCCATTTAACTCATCCAGCAATTGTCTTACTTCTAAGTCGAAGACAAACTCAATGTCTTTATCTACATGTTGAAAAACCACACCATTTGTATATAAAAAACACAAGGTACTTGATACAGTCTGCTGTAAAAAGTACAATTAAACACTGACCCACATCAATAAGGTGCCAAAAGATGCGCAATTGGGCCAGGCATCTCCAGCTGTTGAAAAATTGCAAATTTCCTTGGTTTCCATGGAGTAAGAGCCGTCGTTAGGCACGTGATTTTCACATAAATGCTCATTCAATTGTAGCTACAGCCATAAGTGTTGGTCGGAGAGCAACGCGGTTTGCACCATTCGATTTCTCGTCACAAAATACGTCGGATTAGCCTCTTACCAGCAGCATTGGAACAGTTTTTCCACTTTGGGATTTTTGCCTGGGCTTTTTGCTAATTCAATTCGGCTACATTTACTATGTAATATCGCGACTGGTCATTACTATATTCAACTTTTGATTATAAGTTATGTGCCCTTCGGTAGCCCAGAAGACGTCAAATCTTTGGGCCAAGCCCATTTAACTCATCCAGCAATTGTCTTACTTCTAAGTCGAAGACAAACTCAATGTCTTTATCTACATGTTGAAAAACCACACCATTTGTATATAAAAAACACAAGGTACTTGATACAGTCTGCTGTAAAAAGTACAATTAAACACTGACCCACATCAATAAGGTGCCAAAAGATGCGCAATTGGGCCAGGCATCTCCAGCTGTTGAAAAATTGCAAATTTCCTTGGTTTCCATGGAGTAAGAGCCGTTGTTAGGCACGTGATTTTCACATAAATGCTCATTCAATTGTAGCTACAGCCATAAGTGTTGGTCGGAGAGCAACGCGGTTTGCACCATTCGATTTCTCGTCACAAAATACGTCGGATTAGCCTCTTACCAGCAGCATTGGAACAGTTTTTCCACTTTGGGATTTTTGCCTGGGCTTTTTGCTAATTCAATTCGGCTACATTTACTATGTAATATCGCGACTGGTCATTACTATATTCAACTTTTGATTATAAGTTATGTGCCCTTCGGTAGCCCAGAAGACGTCAAATCTTTGGGCCAAGCCCATTTAACTCATCCAGCAATTGTCTTACTTCTAAGTCGAAGACAAACTCAATGTCTTTATCTACATGTTGAAAAACCACACCATTTGTATATAAAAAACACAAGGTACTTGATACAGTCTGCTGTAAAAAGTATAATTAAACACTGACCCACATCAATAAGGTGCCAAAAGATGCGCAATTGGGCCAGGCATCTCCAGCTGTTGAAAAATTGCAAATTTCCTTGGTTTCCATGGAGTAAGAGCCGTTGCTGGGCACGTGATTTTCACATAAATGCTCATTCAATTGTCGCTACAGCCAAAAGTATTGGTCGGAGAGCAACGCGGTTTGCACCATTCGATTTCTCGTCACAAAATACGTCGGATTAGCCTCTTACCAGCAGCATTGGAACAGTTTTTCCACTTTTGGATTTTTGCCTGGGCTTTTTGCTAATTCAATTCGGCTACATTTACTATGTAATATCGCGACTGGTCATTACTATATTCAACTTTTTATTATAAGTTATGTGCCCTTCGGTAGCCCAGAAGACGTCAAATCTTTGGGCCAAGCCCATTTAACTCATCCAGCAATTGTCTTACTTCTAAGTCGAAGACAAACTCAATGTCTTTATCTACATGTTGAAAAACCACACCATTTGTATATGAAAACAACAAGGTACTTGATACAGTCTGCTGTAAAAAGTACAATTGAACACTGACCCACATCAATAAGGTGCCAAAAGATGCGCAATTGGGCCAGGCATCTCCAGCTGTTGAAAAATTGCAAATTTCCTTGGTTTCCATGGAGTAAGAGCCGTTGCTGGTCACGTGATTTTCACATAAATGCTCATTCAATTGTCGCTACAGCCAAAAGTATTGGTCGGAGAGCAACGCGGTTTGCACCATTCGATTTCTCGTCACAAAATACGTCGGATTAGCCTCTTACCAGCAGCATTGGAACAGTTTTTCCACTTTGGGATTTTTGCCTGGGCTTTTTGCTAATTCAATTCGGCTACATTTACTATGTAATATCGCGACTGGTCATTACTATATTCAACATTTGATTATAAGTTATGTGCCCTTCGGTAGCCCAGAAGACGTCAAATCTTTGGGCCAAGCCCATTTAACTCATCCAGCAATTGTCTTACTTCTAAGTCGAAGACAAACTCAATGTCTTTATCTACATGTTGAAAAACCACAACCATTTGTATATAAAAAACACAAGGTACTTGATACAGTCTGCTGTAAAAAGTACAATTAAACACTGACCCACATCAATAAGGTGCCAAAAGATGCGCAATTGGGCCAGGCATCTCCAGCTGTTGAAAAATTGCAAATTTCCTTGGTTTCCATGGAGTAAGAGCCGTTGTTAGGCACGTGATTTTCACATAAATGCTCATTCAATTGTCGCTACAGCCAAAAAGTATTGGTCGGACAGCAACGCGGTTTGCACCATTCGATTTCTCGTCACAAAATACGTCGGATTAGCCTCTTACCAGCAGCATTGGAACAGTTTTTCCACTTTGGGATTTTTGCCTGGGCTTTTTGCTAATTCAATTCGGCTACATTTACTATGTAATATCGCGACTGGTCATTACTTTATTCAACTTTTGATTATAAGTTATGTGCCCTTCGGTAGCCCAGAAGACGTCAAATCTTTGGGCCAAGCCCATTTAACTCATCCAGCAATTGTCTTACTTCTAAGTCGAAGACAAACTCAATGTCTTTATCTACATGTTGAAAAACCACACCATTTGTATATAAAAACAACAAGGTACTTGATACAGTCTGCTGTAAAAAGTACAATTGAACACTGACCCACATCAATAAGGTGCCAAAAGATGCGCAATTGGGCCAGGCATCTCCAGCTGTAAAAAAAATTGCAAATTTCCTTGGTTTCCATGGAGTAAGAGCCGTTGTTAGGCACGTGATTTTCACATAAATGCTCATTCAATGTAGCTACAGCCATAAGTGTTGGTCGGAGAGCAACGCGGTTTGCACCATTCGATTTCTCGTCACAAAATACGTCGGATTAGCCTCTTACCAGCAGCATTGGAACAGTTTTTCCACTTTTGGATTTTTTGCCTGGGCTTTTTTGCTAATTAAATTCCGCTACATATTTTATGTTATATCGCGACTGGTCATTACTATAATCAACTTTTGATTATAAGTTATGTGCCCTTCGGTAGCCCAGAAGACGTCAAATCTTTGGGCCAAGGCCCATTTAACGCATCCAGCAATTGTCTTACTTCCAAGTCGAAGACAAACTCAATGTCCTTTATCTACATGTTGAAAAAACCACACCATTTGTATATAAAAAACACAAGGTACTTGATACAGTCTGCTGTAAAAAGTACAATTAAACACTGACCCACATCAATAAGGTGCCAAAAGATGCGCAATTGGGCCAGGCATCTCCAGCTGTTGAAAATTGCAAATTTCCTTGGTTTCCATGGAGTAAGAGCCGTTGTTAGGCACGTGATTTTCACATAAATGCTCATTCAATTGTCGCTACAGCCAAAAGTATTGGTCAGAGAGCAACGCGGTTTGCACCATTCGATTTCTCGTCACAAAATACGTCGGATTAGCCTCTTACCAGCAGCATTGGAACAGTTTTTCCACTTTTGGATTTTTGCCTGGGCTTTTTGCTAATTCAATTCGGCTACATTTACTATGTAATATCGCCACTGGTCATTACTTTATTCAACTTTTGATTATAAGTTATGTGCCCTTCGGTAGCCCAGAAGACGTCAAATCTTTGGGCCAAGCCCATTTAACTCATCCAGCAATTGTCTTACTTCTAAGTCGAAGACAAACTCAATGTCTTTATCTACATGTTGAAAACCACACCATTTGTATATAAAAACAACAAGGTACTTGATACAGTCTGCTGTAAAAAGTGCAATTGAACACTGACCCACATCAATAAGGTGCCAAAAGATGCGCAATTGGGCCAGGCATCTCCAGCTGTTGAAAAATTGCAAATTTCCTTGGTTTCCATGGAGTAAGAGCCGTTGTTAGGCACGTGATTTTCACATAAATGCTCATTCAATTGTCGCTACACCCAAAAGTATTGGTCGGAGAGCAACGCGGTTTGCACCATTCGATTTCTCGTCACAAAATACGTCGGATTAGCCTCTTACCAGCAGCATTGGAACAGTTTTTCCACTTTGGGATTTTTGCCTGGGCTTTTTGCTAATTCAATTCGGCTACATTTACTATGTAATATCGCGACTGGTCATTACTATATTCAACATTTGATTATAAGTTATGTGCCCTTCGGTAGCCCAGAAGACGTCAAATCTTTGGGCCAAGCCCATTTAACTCATCCAGCAATTGTCTTACTTCTAAGTCGAAGACAAACTCAATGTCTTTATCTACATGTTGAAAAACCACACCATTTGTATATAAAAACAACAAGGTACTTGATACAGTCTGCTGTAAAAAGTACAATTGAACACTGACCCACATCAATAAGGTGCCAAAAGATGCGCAATTGGGCCAGGCATCTCCAGCTGTTGAAAAATTGCAAATTTCCTTGGTTTCCATGGAGTAAGAGCCGTTGCTGGTCACGTGATTTTCACATAAATGCTCATTCAATTGTCGCTACAGCCAAAAGTATTGGTCGGAGAGCAACGCGGTTTGCACCATTCGATTTCTCGTCACAAAATACGTCGGATTAGCCTCTTACCAGCAGCATTGGAACAGTTTTTCCACTTTGGGATTTTTGCCTGGGCTTTTTGCTAATTCAATTCGGCTACATTTACTATGTAATATCGCGACTGGTCATTACTATATTCAACATTTGATTATAAGTTATGTGCCCTTCGGTAGCCCAGAAGACGTCAAATCTTTGGGCCAAGCCCATTTAACTCATCCAGCAATTGTCTTACTTCTAAGTCGAAGACAAACTCAATGTCTTTATCTACATGTTGAAAAACCACACCATTTGTATATAAAAAACACAAGGTACTTGATACAGTCTGCTGTAAAAAGTACAATTAAACACTGACCCACATCAATAAGGGTGCCAAAAGATGCGCAATTGGGCCAGGCATCTCCAGCTGTTGAAAAATTGCAAATTTCCTTGGTTTCCATGGAGTAAGAGCCGTTGTTAGGCACGTGATTTTCACATAAATGCTCATTCAATTGTCGCTACAGCCAAAAGTATTGGTCGGACAGCAACGCGGTTTGCACCATTCGATTTCTCGTCACAAAATACGTCGGATTAGCCTCTTACCAGCAGCATTGGAACAGTTTTTCCACTTTGGGATTTTTGCCTGGGCTTTTTGCTAATTCAATTCGGCTACATTTACTATGTAATATCGCGACTGGTCATTACTTTATTCAACTTTTGATTATAAGTTATGTGCCCTTCGGTAGCCCAGAAGACGTCAAATCTTTGGGCCAAGCCCATTTAACTCATCCAGCAATTGTCTTACTTCTAAGTCGAAGACAAACTCAATGTCTTTATCTACATGTTGAAAAACCACACCATTTGTATATAAAAACAACAAGGTACTTGATACAGTCTGCTGTAAAAAGTACAATTGAACACTGACCCACATCAATAAGGTGCCAAAAGATGCGCAATTGGGCCAGGCATCTCCAGCTGTAAAAAAATTGCAAATTTCCTTGGTTTCCATGGAGTAAGAGCCGTTGTTAGGCACGTGATTTTCACATAAATGCTCATTCAATTGTAGCTACAGCCATAAGTGTTGGTCGGAGAGCAACGCGGTTTGCACCATTCGATTTCTCGTCACAAAATACGTCGGATTAGCCTCTTACCAGCAGCATTGGAACAGTTTTTCCACTTTTGGATTTTTGCCTGGGCTTTTTGCTAATTAAATTCCGCTACATATTTTATGTTATATCGCGACTGGTCATTACTATAATCAACTTTTGATTATAAGTTATGTGCCCTTCGGTAGCCCAGAAGACGTCAAATCTTTGGGCCAAGCCCATTTAACGCATCCAGCAATTGTCTTACTTCCAAGTCGAAGACAAACTCAATGTCTTTATCTACATGTTGAAAAACCACACCATTTGTATATAAAAAACACAAGGTACTTGATACAGTCTGCTGTAAAAAGTACAATTAAACACTGACCCACATCAATAAGGTGCCAAAAGATGCGCAATAGGGCCAGGCATCTCCAGCTGTTGAAAATTGCAAATTTCCTTGGTTTCCATGGAGTAAGAGCCGTTGTTAGGCACGTGATTTTCACATAAATGCTCATTCAATTGTCGCTACAGCCAAAAGTATTGGTCAGAGAGCAACGCGGTTTGCACCATTCGATTTCTCGTCACAAAATACGTCGGATTAGCCTCTTACCAGCAGCATTGGAACAGTTTTTCCACTTTTGGATTTTTGCCTGGGCTTTTTGCTAATTAAATTCCGCTACATATTTTTTGTAATATCGCGACTGGTCATTACTATAATCAACTTTTGATTATAAGTTATGTGCCCTTCGGTAGCCCAGAAGACGTCAAATCTTTGGGCCAAGCCCATTTAACTCATCCAGCAATTGTCTTACTTCTAAGTCGAAGACAAACTCAATGTCTTTATCTACATGTTGAAAAACCACACCATTTGTATATAAAAAACACAAGGTACTTGATACAGTCTGCTGTAAAAAGTACAATTAAACACTGACCCACATCAATAAGGTGCCAAAAGATGCGCAATTGGGCCAGGCATCTCCAGCTGTTGAAAAATTGCAAATTTCCTTGGTTTCCATGGAGTAAGAGCCGTTGCTGGGCACGTGATTTTCACATAAATGCTCATTCAATTGTCGGTACAGCCAAAAGTATTGGTCGGAGAGCAACGCGGTTTGCACCATTCGATTTCTCGTCACAAAATACGTCGGATTAGCCTCTTACCAGCAGCATTGGAACAGTTTTTCCACTTTTGGATTTTTGCCTGGGCTTTTTGCTAATTAAATTCTTCTACATTTACTATGTAATATCGCGACTGGTCATTACTATAGTCAACTTTTGATTATAAGTTATGTGCCCTTCGGTAGCCCAGAAGACGTCAAATCTTTGGGCCAAGCCCATTTAACTCATCCAGCAATTGTCTTACTTCTAAGTCGAAGACAAACTCAATGTCTTTATCTACATGTTGAAAAACCACACCATTTGTATATAAAAAACACAAGGTACTTGATACAGTCTGCTGTAAAAAGTACAATTAAACACTGACCCACATCAATAAGGTGCCAAAAGATGCGCAATTGGGCCAGGCATCTCCAGCTGTTGAAAAATTGCAAATTTCCTTGGTTTCCATGGAGTAAGAGCCGTTGTTAGGCACGTGATTTTCACATAAATGCTCATTCAATTGTCGCTACAGCCAAAAGTATTGGTCGGAGAGCAACGCGGTTTGCACCATTCGATTTCTCGTCACAAAATACGTCGGATTAGCCTCTTACCAGCAGCATTGGAACAGTTTTTCCACTTTGGGATTTTTGCCTGGGCTTTTTGCTAATTCAACTCGGCTACATTTACTATGTAATATCGCGACTGGTCATTACTATAGTCAACTTTTGATTATAAGTTATGTGCCCTTCGGTAGCCCAGAAGACGTCAAATCTTTGGGCCAAGCCCATTTAACTCATCCAGCAATTGTCTTACTTCTAAGTCGAAGACAAACTCAATGTCTTTACCTACATGTTGAAAAACCACACCATTTGTATATAAAAAACACAAGGTACTTGATACAGTCTGCTGTAAAAAGTACAATTAAACACTGACCCACATCAATAAGGTGCCAAAAGATGCGCAATTGGGCCAGGCATCTCCAGCTGTTGAAAAATCGCAAATTTCCTTGGTTTCCATGGAGTAAGAGCCGTTGTTAGGCACGTGATTTTCACATAAATGCTCATTCAATTGTAGCTACAGCCAAAAGTATTGGTCGGAGAGCAACGCGGTTTGCACCATTCGATTTCTCGTCACAAAATACGTCGGATTAGCCTCTTACCAGCAGCATTGGAACAGTTTTTTCCACTTTTGCATTTTTGCCTGGGCTTTTTGCTAATTCAACTCGGCTACATATTTTATGTAATATCGCGACTGGTCATTACTATAGTCAACTTTTGATTATAAGTTATGTGCCCTTCGGTAGCCCAGAAGACGTCAAATCTTTGGGCCAAGCCCATTTAACGCATCCAGCAATTGTCTTACTTCTAAGTCGAAGACAAACTCAATGTCTTTATCTACATGTTGAAAAACCACACCATTTGTATATAAAAAACACAAGGTACTTGATACAGTCTGCTGTAAAAAGTACAATTAAACACTGACCCACATCAATAAGGTGCCAAAAGATGCGCAATTGGGCCAGGCATCTCCAGCTGTTGAAAAATTGCAAATTTCCTTGGTTTCCATGGAGTAAGAGCAGTGGCTGGGCACGTGATTTTCACATAAATGCTCATTCAATTGTCGCTACAGCCAAAAGTATTGGTCGGAGAGCAACGCGGTTTGCACCATTTGATTTCTCGTCACAAAATACGTCGGATTAGCCTCTTACCAGCAGCATTGGAACAGTTTTTCCACTTTTGGATTTTTGCCTGGGCTTTTTGCTAATTCAATTCGGCTACATTTACTATGTAATATCGCGACTGGTCATTACTATAGTCAACTTTTGATTATAAGTTATGTGCCCTTCGGTAGCCCAGAAGACGTCAAATCTTTGGGCCAAGCCCATTTAACTCATCCAGCAATTGTCTTACTTCTAAGTCGAAGACAAACTCAATGTCTTTATCTACATGTTGAAAAACCACACCATTTGTATATAAAAAACACAAGGTACTTGATACAGTCTGCTGTAAAAAGTACAATTAAACACTGACCCACATCAATAAGGTGCCAAAAGATGCGCAATTGGGCCAGGCATCTCCAGCTGTTGAAAAATTGCAAATTTCCTTGGTTTCCATGGAGTAAGAGCCGTTGTTAGGCACGTGATTTTCACATAAATGCTCATTCAATTGTCGCTACAGCCAAAAGTATTGGTCAGAGAGCAACGCGGTTTGCACCATTTGATTTCTCGTCACAAAATACGTCGGATTAGCCTCTTACCAGCAGCATTGGAACAGTTTTTCCACTTTTGGATTTTTGCCTAGGCTTTTTGCTAATTAAATTCCGCTACATATTTTATGTAATATCGCGACTGGTCATTACTATATTCAACTTTTGATTATAAGTTATGTGCCCTTCGGTAGCCCAGAAGACGTCAAATCTTTGGGCCAAGCCCATTTAACTCACCCAGCAATTGTCTTACTTCTAAGTCGAAGACAAACTCAATGTCTTTATCTACATGTTGAAAAACCACACCATTTGTATATAAAAAACACAAGGTACTTGATACAGTCTGCTGTAAAAAGTACAATTAAACACTGACCCACATCAATAAGGTGCCAAAAGATGCGCAATTGGGCCAGGCATCTCCAGCTGTTGAAAAATTGCAAATTTTCTTGGTTTCCATGGAGTAAGAGCCGTTGTTAGGCACGTGATTTTCACATAAATTCTCATTCAATTGTAGCTACAGCCAAAAGTCTTGGTCGGAGAGCAACGCGGTTTGCACCATTCGATTTCTCGTCACAAAATACGTCGGATTAGCCTCTTACCAGCAGCATTGGAACAGTTTTTCCACTTTTGGATTTTTGCCTGGGCTTTTTGCTAATTCAACTCGGGTACATTTACTATGTAATATCGCGACTGGTCATTACTATATTCAACTTTTGATTATAAGTTATGTGCCCTTCGGTAGCCCAGAAGACGTCAAATCTTTGGGCCAAGCCCATTTAACTCATCCAGCAATTGTCTTATTTCTAAGTCGAAGACAAACTCAATGTCTTTATCTACATGTTGAAAAACCACACCATTTGTATATAAAAATCACAAGGTACTTGATACAGTCTGCTGTAAAAAGTACAATTAAACACTGACCCACATCAATAAGGTGCCAAAAGATGCGCAATTGGGCCAGGCATCTCCAGCTGTTGAAAAATTGCAAATTTCCTTGGTTTCCATGGAGTAAGAGCCGTTGTTACGCACGTGATTTTCACATAAATGCTCATTCAATTGTAGCTACAGCCATAAGTGTTGGTCGGAGAGCAACGCGGTTTGCACCATTCGATTTCTCGTCACAAAATACGTCGGATTAGCCTCTTACCAGCAGCATTGGAACAGTTTTTCCACTTTTGGATTTTTGCCTGGGCTTTTTGCTAATTCAATTCGGCTACATTTACTATGTAATATCGCCACTGGTCATTACTTTATTCAACTTTTGATTATAAGTTATGTGCCCTTCGGTAGCCCAGAAGACGTCAAATCTTTGGGCCAAGCCCATTTAACTCATCCAGCAATTGTCTTACTTCTAAGTCGAAGACAAACTCAATGTCTTTATCTACATGTTGAAAAACCACACCATTTGTATATAAAAAACACAAGGTACTTGATACAGTCTGCTGTAAAAAGTACAATTAAACACTGACCCACATCAATAAGGTGCCAAAAGATGCGCAATTGGGCCAGGCATCTCCAGCTGTTGAAAATTGCAAATTTCCTTGGTTTCCATGGAGTAAGAGCCGTTGTTAGGCACGTGATTTTCACATAAATGCTCATTCAATTGTCGCTACAGCCAAAAGTATTGGTCAGAGAGCAACGCGGTTTGCACCATTCGATTTCTCGTCACAAAATACGTCGGATTAGCCTCTTACCAGCAGCATTGGAACAGTTTTTCCACTTTTGCATTTTTGCCTGGGCTTTTTGCTAATTAAATTCCGCTACATATTTTTTGTAATATCGCGACTGGTCATTACTATAATCAACTTTTGATTATAAGTTATGTGCCCTTCGGTAGCCCAGAAGACGTCAAATCTTTGGGCCAAGCCCATTTAACTCATCCAGCAATTGTCTTACTTCTAAGTCGAAGACAAACTCAATGTCTTTATCTACATGTTGAAAAACCACACCATTTGTATATAAAAAACACAAGGTACTTGATACAGTCTGCTGTAAAAAGTACAATTAAACACTGACCCACATCAACAAGGTGCCAAAAGATGCGCAATTGGGCCAGGCATCTCCAGCTGTTGAAAAATTGCAAATTTCCTTGGTTTCCATGGAGTAAGAGCCGTTGCTGGGCACGTGATTTTCACATAAATGCTCATTCAATTGTCGGTACAGCCAAAAGTATTGGTCGGAGAGCAACGCGGTTTGCACCATTCGATTTCTCGTCACAAAATAAGTCGGATTAGCCTCTTACCAGCAGCATTGGAACAGTTTTTTCCACTTTTGGATTTTTGCCTGGGCTTTTTGCTAATTAAATTCTTCTATATTTACTATGTAATATCGCGACTGGTCATTACTATAGTCAACTTTTGATTATAAGTTATGTGCCCTTCGGTAGCCCAGAAGACGTCAAATCTTTGGGCCAAGCCCATTTAACTCATCCAGCAATTGTCTTACTTCTAAGTCGAAGACAAACTCAATGTCTTTACCTACATGTTGAAAAACCACACCATTTGTATATAAAAAACACAAGGTACTTGATACAGTCTGCTGTAAAAAGTACAATTAAACACTGACCCACATCAATAAGGTGCCAAAAGATGCGCAATTGGGCCAGGCATCTCCAGCTGTTGAAAAATTGCAAATTTCCTTGGTTTCCATGGAGTAAGAGCCGTTGTTAGGCACGTGATTTTCACATAAATGCTCATTCAATTGTCGCTACAGCCAAAAGTATTGGTCAGAGAGCAACGCGGTTTGCACCATTTGATTTCTCGTCACAAAATACGTCGGATTAGCCTCTTACCAGCAGCATTGGAACAGTTTTTCCACTTTTGGATTTTTGCCTAGGCTTTTTGCTAATTAAATTCCGCTACATATTTTATGTAATATCGCGACTGGTCATTACTATATTCAACTTTTGATTATAAGTTATGTGCCCTTCGGTAGCCCAGAAGACGTCAAATCTTTGGGCCAAGCCCATTTAACTCACCCAGCAATTGTCTTACTTCTAAGTCGAAGACAAACTCAATGTCTTTATCTACATGTTGAAAAACCACACCATTTGTATATAAAAAACACAAGGTACTTGATACAGTCTGCTGTAAAAAGTACAATTAAACACTGACCCACATCAATAAGGTGCCAAAAGATGCGCAATTGGGCCAGGCATCTCCAGCTGTTGAAAAATTGCAAATTTTCTTGGTTTCCATGGAGTAAGAGCCGTTGTTAGGCACGTGATTTTCACATAAATTCTCATTCAATTGTCGCTACAGCCAAAAGTCTTGGTCGGAGAGCAACGCGGTTTGCACCATTCGATTTCTCGTCACAAAATACGTCGGATTAGCCTCTTACCAGCAGCATTGGAACAGTTTTTCCACTTTGGGATTTTTGCCTGGGCTTTTTGCTAATTCAACTCGGGTACATTTACTATGTAATATCGCGACTGGTCATTACTATATTCAACTTTTGATTATAAGTTATGTGCCCTTCGGTAGCCCAGAAGACGTCAAATCTTTGGGCCAAGCCCATTTAACTCATCCAGCAATTGTCTTATTTCTAAGTCGAAGACAAACTCAATGTCTTTATCTACATGTTGAAAAACCACACCATTTGTATATAAAAATCACAAGGTACTTGATACAGTCTGCTGTAAAAAGTACAATTAAACACTGACCCACATCAATAAGGTGCCAAAAGATGCGCAATTGGGCCAGGCATCTCCAGCTGTTGAAAAATTGCAAATTTCCTTGGTTTCCATGGAGTAAGAGCCGTTGTTACGCAGGTGATTTTCACATAAATGCTCATTCAATTGTAGCTACAGCCATAAGTGTTGGTCGGAGAGCAACGCGGTTTGCACCATTCGATTTCTCGTCACAAAATACGTCGGATTAGCCTCTTACCAGCAGCATTGGAACAGTTTTTCCACTTTTGGATTTTTGCCTGGGCTTTTTGCTAATTCAATTCGGCTACATTTACTATGTAATATCGCCACTGGTCATTACTTTATTCAACTTTTGATTATAAGTTATGTGCCCTTCGGTAGCCCAGAAGACGTCAAATCTTTGGGCCAAGCCCATTTAACTCATCCAGCAATTGTCTTACTTCTAAGTCGAAGACAAACTCAATGTCTTTATCTACATGTTGAAAAACCACACCATTTGTATATAAAAAACACAAGGTACTTGATACAGTCTGCTGTAAAAAGTACAATTAAACACTGACCCACATCAATAAGGTGCCAAAAGATGCGCAATTGGGCCAGGCATCTCCAGCTGTTGAAAATTGCAAATTTCCTTGGTTTCCATGGAGTAAGAGCCGTTGTTAGGCACGTGATTTTCACATAAATGCTCATTCAATTGTCGCTACAGCCAAAAGTATTGGTCAGAGAGCAACGCGGTTTGCACCATTCGATTTCTCGTCACAAAATACGTCGGATTAGCCTCTTACCAGCAGCATTGGAACAGTTTTTCCACTTTTGGATTTTTGCCTGGGCTTTTTGCTAATTAAATTCCGCTACATATTTTTTGTAATATCGCGACTGGTCATTACTATAATCAACTTTTGATTATAAGTTATGTGCCCTTCGGTAGCCCAGAAGACGTCAAATCTTTGGGCCAAGCCCATTTAACTCATCCAGCAATTGTCTTACTTCTAAGTCGAAGACAAACTCAATGTCTTTATCTACATGTTGAAAAACCACACCATTTGTATATAAAAAACACAAGGTACTTGATACAGTCTGCTGTAAAAAGTACAATTAAACACTGACCCACATCAATAAGGTGCCAAAAGATGCGCAATTGGGCCAGGCATCTCCAGCTGTTGAAAAATTGCAAATTTCCTTGGTTTCCATGGAGTAAGAGCCGTTGCTGGGCACGTGATTTTCACATAAATGCTCATTCAATTGTCGGTACAGCCAAAAGTATTGGTCGGAGAGCAACGCGGTTTGCACCATTCGATTTCTCGTCACAAAATAAGTCGGATTAGCCTCTTACCAGCAGCATTGGAACAGTTTTTCCACTTTTGGATTTTTGCCTGGGCTTTTTGCTAATTAAATTCTTCTATATTTACTATGTAATATCGCGACTGGTCATTACTATAGTCAACTTTTGATTATAAGTTATGTGCCCTTCGGTAGCCCAGAAGACGTCAAATCTTTGGGCCAAGCCCATTTAACTCATCCAGCAATTGTCTTACTTCTAAGTCGAAGACAAACTCAATGTCTTTACCTACATGTTGAAAAACCACACCATTTGTATATAAAAAACACAAGGTACTTGATACAGTCTGCTGTAAAAAGTACAATTAAACACTGACCCACATCAATAAGGTGCCAAAAGATGCGCAATTGGGCCAGGCATCTCCAGCTGTTGAAAAATTGCAAATTTCCTTGGTTTCCATGGAGTAAGAGCCGTTGTTAGGCACGTGATTTTCACATAAATGCTCATTCAATTGTAGCTACAGCCAAAAGTATTGGTCGGAGAGCAATGCGGTTTGCACCATTCGATTTCTCGTCACAAAATACGTCGGATTAGCCTCTTACCAGCAGCATTGGAACAGTTTTTCCACTTTTGGATTTTTGCCTGGGCTTTTTGCTAATTCAACTCGGCTACATATTTTATGTAATATCGCGACTGGTCATTACTATAGTCAACTTTTGATTATAAGTTATGTGCCCTTCGGTAGCCCAGAAGACGTCAAATCTTTGGGCCAAGCCCATTGAACGCATCCAGCAATTGTCTTACTTCTAAGTCGAAGACAAACTCAATGTCTTTATCTACATGTTGAAAAACCACACCATTTGTATATAAAAAACACAAGGTACTTGATACAGTCTGCTGTAAAAAGTACAATTAAACACTGACCCACATCAATAAGGTGCCAAAAGATGCGCAATTGGGCAGGCATCTCCAGCTGTTGAAAAATTGCAAATTTCCTTGGTTTCCATGGAGTAAGAGCAGTGGCTGGGCACGTGATTTTCACATAAATGCTCATTCAATTGTCGCTACAGCCAAAAGTATTGGTCGGAGAGCAACGCGGTTTGCACCATTTGATTTCTCGTCACAAAATACGTCGGATTAGCCTCTTACCAGCAGCATTGGAACAGTTTTTCCACTTTGGGATTTTTGCCTGGGGTTTTTGCTAATTCAATTCGGCTACATTTACTATGTAATATCGCGACTGGTCATTACTATAGTCAACTTTTGATTATAAGTTATGTGCCCTTCGGTAGCCCAGAAGACGTCAAATCTTTGGGCCAAGCCCATTTAACTCATCCAGCAATTGTCTTACTTCTAAGTCGAAGACAAACTCAATGTCTTTATCTACATGTTGAAAAACCACACCATTTGTATATAAAAAACACAAGGTACTTGATACAGTCTGCTGTAAAAAGTACAATTAAACACTGACCCACATCAATAAGGTGCCAAAAGATGCGCAATTGGGCCAGGCATCTCCAGCTGTTGAAAAATTGCAAATTTCCTTGGTTTCCATGGAGTAAGAGCCGTTGTTAGGCACGTGATTTTCACATAAATGCTCATTCAATTGTCGCTACAGCCAACAGTATTGGTCAGAGAGCAACGCGGTTTGCACCATTTGATTTCTCGTCACAAAATACGTCGGATTAGCCTCTTACCAGCAGCATTGGAACAGTTTTTCCACTTTTGGATTTTTGCCTGGGCTTTTTGCTAATTAAATTCCGCTACATATTTTATGTAATATCGCGACTGGTCATTACTATATTCAACTTTTGATTATAAGTTATGTGCCCTTCGGTAGCCCAGAAGACGTCAAATCTTTGGGCCAAGCCCATTTAACTCACCCAGCAATTGTCTTACTTCTAAGTCGAAGACAAACTCAATGTCTTTATCTACATGTTGAAAAACCACACCATTTGTATATAAAAAAACACAAGGTACTTGATACAGTCTGCTGTAAAAAGTACAATTAAACACTGACCCACATCAATAAGGTGCCAAAAGATGCGCAATTGGGCCAGGCATCTCCAGCTGTTGAAAAATTGCAAATTTCCTTGGTTTCCATGGAGTAAGAGCCGTTGTTACGCACGTGATTTTCACATAAATGCTCATTCAATTGTAGCTACAGCCATAAGTGTTGGTCGGAGAGCAACGCGGTTTGCACCATTCGATTTCTCGTCACAAAATACGTCGGATTAGCCTCTTACCAGCAGCATTGGAACAGTTTTTCCACTTTTGGATTTTTGCCTGGGCTTTTTGCTAATTAAATTCCGCTACATATTTTATGTAATATCGCGACTGGTCATTACTATATTCAACTTTTGATTATAAGTTATGTGCCCTTCGGTAGCCCAGAAGACGTCAAATCTTTGGGCCAAGCCCATTTAACTCACCCAGCAATTGTCTTACTTCTAAGTCGAAGACAAACTCAATGTCTTTATCTACATGTTGAAAAACCACACCATTTGTATATAAAAAACACAAGGTACTTGATACAGTCTGCTGTAAAAAGTACAATTAAACACTGACCCACATCAATAAGGTGCCAAAAGATGCGCAATTGGGCCAGGCATCTCCAGCTGTTGAAAAATTGCAAAATTCCTTGGTTTCCATGGAGTAAGAGCCGTTGTTAGGCACGTGATTTTCACATAAATTCTCATTCAATTGTCGCTACAGCCAAAAGTCTTGGTCGGAGAGCAACGCGGTTTGCACCATTCGATTTCTCGTCACAAAATACGTCGGATTAGCCTCTTACCAGCAGCATTGGAACAGTTTTTCCACTTTGGGATTTTTGCCTGGGCTTTTTGCTAATTCAACTCGGGTACATTTACTATGTAATATCGCGACTGGTCATTACTATATTCAACTTTTGATTATAAGTTATGTGCCCTTCGGTAGCCCAGAAGACGTCAAATCTTTGGGCCAAGCCCATTTAACTCATCCAGCAATTGTCTTATTTCTAAGTCGAAGACAAAGTCAATGTCTTTATCTACATGTTGAAAAACCACACCATTTGTATATAAAAATCACAAGGTACTTGATACAGTCTGCTGTAAAAAGTACAATTAAACACTGACCCACATCAATAAGGTGCCAAAAGATGCGCAATTGGGCCAGGCATCTCCAGCTGTTGAAAAATTGCAAATTTCCTTGGTTTCCATGGAGTAAGAGCCGTTGTTACGCACGTGATTTTCACATAAATGCTCATTCAATTGTAGCTACAGCCATAAGTGTTGGTCGGAGAGCAACGCGGTTTGCACCATTCGATTTCTCGTCACAAAATACGTCGGATTAGCCTCTTACCAGCAGCATTGGAACAGTTTTTCCACTTTTGGATTTTTGCCTGGGCTTTTTGCTAATTCAACTCGGCTACATATTTTATGTAATATCGCGACTGGTCATTACTATAGTCAACTTTTGATTATAAGTTATGTGCCCTTCGATAGTCCAGAAGACGTCAAATCTTTGGGCCAAGCCCATTTAACGCATCCAGCAATTGTCTTACTTCTAAGTCCAAGACAATCTCAATGTCTTTATCTACGTGTAGAAAAACCACACCATTTGTTCATAAATAAAAACAAGGTACTAGATACAGTCTGCTGTAAAAAGAACAACTGATCGCTGACCCACATCAATATAGTTCTAAAAGATGCGGAATTGGCCCAGGCATCGGCAGCTGTTTAAAAAATTGCATATTTCCCTGGTTTCCATGGAGTAAGAGCCGTTGCTGGGCACGTGACAATGACATCAATGATCATTCAATTGTCGCTACTGCCAAAAGTATTGGTCGGTGAGCAACGCGGTTTGCACCATTCGATTTCTCGTCACAAAATACGTCGGATTAGCCTCTTACCAGCAGCACTGGAACAGTTTTTCCACTTTTGCATTTTTGCCTGGTCTTTTAGTTAATTGAAATCGGATACACTGTATTATGTACCATCGCGACTGGTCATTACTGTATTCAACTTTTCACTATAAGTTATGTGCCCTTCGGTAGCCCAGAAGACGTCAAATCTTTGGGCCAAGCCCATTTAACTCACCCAGCAATTGTCTTACTTCTAAGTCCAAGACAATCTCAATGTCTTTATCTACATGCAGAAAAACCACACCATTTGTACATAAAAACACAAGGTACTAGATACAGTCTGCTGTAAAAAGTACAACTGATCACTGATCCACATCTATAAGGTTCTAAAAGATGCGGAATTGGCCCAGGCATCGGCAGCTGTTTAAAAAATTGCAAATTTCCCTGGTTTCCATGGAGTAAGAGCCATTGCTGGGCACGTGACTATGACATAAATGATCATTCAATTGTCGCTACTGCCAAAAGTATTGGTCGGAGAGCAACGCGGTTTGCACCATTCGATTTCTCGTCACAAAATACGTCGGATTAGCCTCTTACCAGCAGCACTGGAACAGTTTTTCCACTTTTGCATTTTTGCCTGGTCTTTTTGTTAATTTGAAATCGGCTACACTGTACTATGTACCATCGCGACTGGTCATTACTATATTCAACTTTTGACTATAAGTTATGTGCCCTTCGGTAGCCCAGAAGACGTCAAATCTTTGGGCTAAGCCCATTTAACTCACCCAGCAATTGTCTTACTTCTAAGTCCAAGACAATCTCAATGTCTTTATCTACGTGTAGAAAAACCACACCATTTGTTCATAAATAAAAACAAGGTACTAGATACAGTCTGCTGTCAAAAGTACAACTGATCGCTGACCCAGATCAATAAGGTTCTAAAAGATGCGGAATTGGCCCAGGCATCGGCAGCTGTTTAAAAAATTGCATATTTCCCTGGTTTCCATGGAGTAAGAGCCGTTGCTGGGCACGTGACAATGACATCAATGATCATTCAATTGTGGCTACAGCCAAAAGTATTGGTCGGTGAGCAACGCGGTTTGCACCATTCGATTTCTCGTCACAAAATCCGTCGGATTAGCCTCTTACCAGCAGCACTGGAACAGATTTTCCACTTTTGCATTTTTGCCTGGTCTTTTAGTTAATTGAAATCGGATACACTGTACTATGTACCATCGCGACTGGTCATTACTGTATTCAACTTTTCACTATAAGTTATGTGCCCTTCGGTAGCCCAGAAGACGTCAAATCTTTGGGCTAAGCCCATTTAACTCACCCAGCAATTGTCTTACTTCTAAGTCCAAGACAATCTCAATGTCTTTATCTACATGTAGAAAAACCACACCATTTGTACATAAATAACACAAGGTACTAGATACAGTCTGCTGTAAAAAGTACAACTGATCACTGATCCACATCTATAAGGTTCCAAAAGATGCGGAATTGGCCCAGGCATCGGCAGCTGTTTAAAAAAATTGCAAATTTCCCTGGTTTCCATGGAGTAAGAGCCATTGCTGGGCACGTGACTATGACATAAATGATCATTCAATTGTCGCTACTGCCAAAAGTATTGGTCGGAGAGCAACGCGGTTTACAAAATTCGATTTCTCGTCACAAAATACGTCGGATTAGCCTCCTACCAGCAGCACTGGAACAGTTTTTTCCACTTTTGCATTTTTGCCTGGCCTTTTTGTTAATTTGAAATCGGATACACTGTACTATGTACCATCGCGACTGGTCATTACTATTATTCAACTTTGACTATAAGTTATGTGCCCTTCGGTAGCCCAGAAGACGTCAAATCTTTGGGCTAAGCCCATTTAACTCACCCAGCAATTGTCTACTTCTAAGTCCAAGACAATCTTCAATGTCTTTATCTACGTGTAGAAAAACCACACCATTTGTACATAAAAAAATACAAGGTACTTGATACAGTCTGCAGTAAAAGGTACACTTTAACACTGACCCACAATAATAAGGTTCTAAAAGATGCGGAATTGGGCCATGCATCGGCAGCTGTTTAAAAGATTGCAAATTTCCCTGGTTTCCATGGAGTAAGAGCCGTTGCTGGGCACGTGACTGTGACATCAATGATCATTCAAATGTAGCTACAGCCAAAAGTAATGGTCGGAGAGCAACGCGGTTGCACCATTCGATTTCTCGTCACAAAATACGTTGGATTAGCCTCTTACAAACGGCATTGGAACAGTTTTTCCACTTTTGCATTTTTGCCTGGCCTTTTTGTTAATTTGAAATCGGATACACTGTACTATGTACCATCGCGACTGGTCATTACTATATTCAACTTTTGACTATAAGTTATGTGCCCTTCGGTAGCCCAGAAGACGTCAAATCTTTGGGCTAAGCCCATTTAACTCACCCAGCAATTGTCTTACTTCTAAGTCCAAGACAATCTCAATGTCTTTATCTACATGTAGAAAAACCACACCATTTGAACATAAAAAACACAAGGTACTAGATACAGTCTGCTGTAAAAAGTACAATTAAACACTGATCCACATCTATAAGGTTCTAAAAGATGCGGAATTGGCCCAGGCATCGGCAGCTGTTTAAAAAATTGCAAATTTCCCTGGTTTCCATGGAGTAAGAGCCATTGCTGGGCACGTGACTATGACATAAATGATCATTCAATTGTCGCTACTGCCAAAAGGATTGGTCGGAGAGCAACGCGGTTTGCACCATTCGATTTCTCGTCACAAAATACGTCGGATTAGCCTCTTACCAGCAGCACTGGAACAGTTTTTCCACTTTTGCATTTTTGCCTGGTCTTTTTGTTAATTTGAAATCGGATACACTGTACTATGTACCATCGCGACTGGTCATTACTATATTCAACTTTTGACTATAAGTTATGTGCCCTTCGGTAGCCCAGAAGACGTCAAATCTTTGGGCTAAGCCCATTTAACTCACCCAGCAATTGTCTTACTTCTAAGTCCAAGACAATCTCAATGTTTTTATCTACGTGTAGAAAAACCACACCATTTGTTCATAAATAAAAACAAGGTACTAGATACAGTCTGCTGTAAAAAGTACAACTGATCGCTGACCCAGATCAATAAGGTTCTAAAAGATGCGGAATTGGCCCAGGCATCGGCAGCTGTTTAAAAATTGCATATTTCCCTGGTTTCCATGGAGTAAGAGCCGTTGCTGGGCACGTGACAATGACATAATTGATCATTCAATTGTCGCTACAGCCAAAAGTATTGGTCGGTGAGCAACGCGGTTTGCACCATTCGATTTCTCGTCACAAAATACGTCGGATTAGCCTCTTACCAGCAGCACTGGAACAGTTTTTCCACTTTTGCATTTTTGCCTGGTCTTTTAGTTAATTGAAATCGGATACATTCTACTATGTACCATCGCGACTGGTCATTACTGTATTCAACTTTTCACTATAAGTTATGTGCCCTTCGGTAGCCCAGAAGACGTCAAATCTTTGGGCTAAGCCCATTTAACTCACCCAGCAATTGTCTTACTTCTAAGTCCAAGACAATCTCAATGTCTTTATCTACGTGTAGAAAAACCACACCATTTGTACATAAAAAAATACAAGGTACTTGATACAGTCTGCAGTAAAAAGTACACTTTAACACTGACCCACAATAATAAGGTTCTAAAAGATGCGGAATTGGGCCAGGCATCGGCAGCTGTTTAAAAGATTGCAAATTTCCCTGGTTTCCATGGAGTAAGAGCCGTTGCTGGGCACGTGACTATGACATCAATGATCATTCAAATGTAGCTACAGCCAAAAGTAATGGTCGGAGAGCAACGCGGTTTGCACCATTCGATTTCTCGTCACAAAATACGTCGGATTAGTTTCTTACCAGCAGCACTGGAACAGTTTTTCCACTTTTGCATTTTTGCCTGGTCTTTTTGTTAATTTGAAATCGAATACACTGTACTATGTACCATCGCGACTGGTCATTACTATATTCAACTTTTGACTATAAGTTATGTGCCCTTCGGTAGCCCAGAAGACGTCAAATCTTTGGGCTAAGCCCATTTAACTCACCCAGCAATTGTCTTACTTCTAAGTCCAAGACAATCTCAATGTCTTTATCTACATGTAGAATAACCACACCATTTGTTCATAAATAAAAACAAGGTACTAGATACAGTCTGCTGTAAAAAGTACAACTGATCGCTGACCCAGATCAATAAGGTTCTAAAAGATGCGGAATTGGCCCAGGCATCGGCAGCTGTTTAAAAAATTGCATATTTCCCTGGTTTCCATGGAGTAAGAGCCGTTGCTGGGCACGTGACAATGACATCAATGATCATTCAATTGTCGCTACAGCCAAAAGTATTGGTCGGTGAGCAACGCGGTTTGCACCATTCGATTTCTCGTCACAAAATACGTCGGATTAGCCTCTTACCAGCAGCACTGGAACAGTTTTTCCACTTTTGCATTTTTGCCTGGTCTTTTAGTTAATTGAAATCGGATACACTGTACTATGTACCATCGCGACTGGTCATTACTGTATTCAACTTTTCACTATAAGTTATGTGCCCTTCGGTAGCCCAGAAGACGTCAAATCTTTGGGCCAAGCCCATTTAACTCACCCAGCAATTGTCTTACTTCTAAGTCCAAGACAATCTCAATGTCTTTATCTACATGTAGAAAAACCACACCATTTGTACATAAAAAACACAAGGTACTAGATACAGTCTGCTGTAAAAAGTACAACTGATCACTGATCCACATCTATAAGGTTCTAAAAGATGCGGAATTGGCCCAGGCATCGGCAGCTGTTTAAAAAATTGCAAATTTCCCTGGTTTCCATGGAGTAAGAGCCATTGCTGGGCACGTGACTATGACATAAATGATCATTCAATTGTCGCTACTGCCAAAAGTATTGGTCGGAGAGCAACGCGGTTTGCACCATTCGATTTCTCGTCACAAAATACGTCGGATTAGCCGCTTACCAGCAGCACTGGAACAGTTTTTCCACTTTTGCATTTTTGCCTGGTCTTTTTGTTAATTTGAAATCGGATACACTGTACTATGTACCATCGCGACTGGTCATTACTATATTCAACTTTTGACTATAAGTTATGTGCCCTTCGGTAGCCCAGAAGACGTCAAATCTTTGGGCTAAGCCCATTTAACTCACCCAGCAATTGTCTTACTTCTAAGTCCAAGACAATCTCAATGTCTTTATCTACGTGTAGAAAAACCACACCATTTGTTCATAAATAAAAACAAGGTACTAGATACAGTCTGCTGTAAAAAGTACAACTGATCGCTGACCCAGATCAATAAGGTTCTAAAAGATGCGGAATTGGCCCAGGCATCGGCAGCTGTTTAAAAAATTGCATATTTCCCTGGTTTCCATGGAGTAAGAGCCGTTGCTGGGCACGTGACAATGACATCAATGATCATTCAATTGTCGCTACAGCCAAAAGTATTGGTCGGTGAGCAATGCGGTTTGCACCATTCGATTTTTCGTCACAAAATACGTCGGATTAGCCTCTTACCAGCAGCACTGGAACAGTTTTTCCACTTTTGCATTTTTGCCTGGTCTTTTAGTTAATTGAAATCGGATACACTGTACTATGTACCATCGCGACTGGTCATTACTATATTCAACTTTTGACTATAAGTTATGTGCCCTTCGGTAGCCCAGAAAACGTCAAATCTTTGGGCTAAGACCATTTAACTCACCCAGCAATTGTCTTACTTCTAAGTCCAAGACAATCTCAATGTCTTTATTTACGTGTAAAAAAACCACACCATTTGTACATAAAAAATACAAGGTACTTGATACAGTCTGCAGTAAAAAGTACACTTTAACACTGACCCACATCAATAAGGTGCCAAAAGATGCGGAATTGGGCCAGGCATCGGCAGCTGTTTAAAAAATTGCATATTTCCCTGGTTTCCATGGAGTAAGAGCCGTTGCTGGGCAAGTGACTATGACATCAATGATCATTTAATTGTGGCTACAGCCAAAAGTAATGGTCGGAGAGCAACGCGGTTCGCACCATTCGATTTCTCGTCACAAAATACGTCGGATTAGCTTCATACCAGCAGCACTGGAACAGTTTTTCCACTTTTGCATTTTTGCCTGGTCTTTTTGTTAATTTGAAATCGGATACACTGTACTATGTACCATCGCGACTGGTCATTACTATATTCAACTTTTGACTATAAGTTATGTGCCCTTCGGTAGCCCAGAAGACGGCAAATCTTTGGGCTAAGCCCATTTAACTCACCCAGCAATTGTCTTACTTCTAAGTCCAAGACAATCTCAATGTCTTTATCTACGTGTAGAAAAACCACACCATTTGTACATAAAAAACACAAGGTACTAGATACAGTCTGCTGTAAAAAGTACAACTGATCACTGATCCACATATATAAGGTTCTAAAAGATGCGGAATTGGCCCAGGCATCGGCAGCTGTTTAAAAAATTGCAAATTTCCCTGGTTTCCATGGAGTAAGAGCCATTGCTGGGCACGTGACTATGACATAAATGATCATTCAATTGTCGCTACTGCCAAAAGTATTGGTCGGAGAGCAACGCGGTTTGCACCATTCGATTTCTCGTCACAAAATACGTCGGATTAGCCTCTTACCAGCAGCACTGGAACAGTTTTTTCCACTTTTGCATTTTTGCCTGGCCTTTTTGTTAATTTGAAATCGGATAAACTGTACTATGTACCATCGCGACTGGTCATTACTATATTCAACTTTTGACTATAAGTTATGTGCCCTTCGGTAGCCCAGAAGACGTCAAATCTTTGGGCTAAGCCCATTTAACTCACCCAGCAATTGTCTTACTTCTAAGTCCAAGACAATCTCAATGTCTTTATCTACGTGTAAAAAAACCACACCATTTGTACATAAAAAATACAAGGTACTTGATACAGTCTGCAGTGAAAAGTACACTTTAACACTGACCCACATCAATAAGGTGCCAAAAGATGCGGAATTGGGCCAGGCATCGGCAGCTGTTTAAAAAATTGCATATTTCCCTGGTTTCCATGGAGTAAGAGCCGTTGCTGGGCACGTGACTATGACATCAATGATCATTTAATTGTGGCTACAGCCAAAAGTAATGGTCGGAGAGCAACGCGGTTTGCACCATTCGATTTCTCGTCACAAAATACGTCGGATTAGCTTCATACCAGCAGTACTGGAACAGTTTTTCCACTTTTGCATTTTTGCCTGGTCTTTTTGTTAATTTGAAATCGGATACACTGTACTATGTACCATCGCGACTGGTCATTACTATATTCAACTTTTGACTATAAGTTATGTGCCCTTCGGTAGCCCAGAAGACGGCAAATCTTTGGGCTAAGCCCATTTAACTCACCCAGCAATTGTCTTACTTCTAAGTCCAAGACAATCTCAATGTCTTTATCTACATGTAGAAAAACCACACCATTTGTACATAAAAAACAGAAGGTACTAGATACAGTCTGCTGTAAAAAGTACAACTGATCACTGACCCACATCTATAAGGTTCCAAAAGATGCGGAATTGGGCCAGGCATCGGCAGCTGTTTAAAAAATTGCAAATTTCCCTGGTTTCCATGGAGTAAGAGCCATTGCTGGGCACGTGACTATGACATCAATCATCATTCAATTGTCGCTACAGCCTAAAGTAATGGTCAGAGAGCAACGCGGTTTGCACCATTCGATTTCCCGTCACAAAATACGTCGGATTAGCCTCTTACCAGCAGCACTGGAACAGTTTTTCCACTTTTGCATTTTTGCCTGGTCTTTTTGTTAATTGAAATCGGCTACACTGTACTATGTACCATCGCGACTGGTCATTACTATATTCAACTTTTGACTATAAGTTATGTGCCCTTCGGTAGCCCAGAAGACGTCAAATCTTTGGGCTAAGCCCATTTAACTCACCCAGCAATTGTCTTACTTCTAAGTCCAAGACAATCTCAATGTCTTTATCTACGTGTAAAAAAACCACACCATTTGTAGATAAAAAATACAAGGTACTTGATACAGTCTGCAGTAAAAAGTACACTTTAACACTGACCCACAACAATAAGGTGCCAAAAGATGCGGAATTGGGCCAGGCATCGGCAGCTGTTTAAAAAATTGCATATTTCCCTGGTTTCCATGGAGTAAGAGCCGTTGCTGGGCACGTGACTATGACATCAATGATCATTTAATTGTGGCTACAGCCAAAAGTAATGGTCGGAGAGCAACGCGGTTTGCACCATTCGATTTCTCGTCACAAAATACGTCGGATTAGCTTCATACCAGCAGCACTGGAACAGTTTTTCCACTTTTGCATTTTTGCCTGGTCTTTTTGTTAATTTGAAATCGGATACACTGTACTATGTACCATCGCGACTGGTCATTACTATATTCAACTTTTGACTATAAGTTATGTGCCCTTCGGTAGCCCAGAAGACGGCAAATCTTTGGGCTAAGCCCATTTAACTCACCCAGCAATTGTCTTACTTCTAAGTCCAAGACAATCTCAATGTCTTTATCTACATGTAGAAAAACCACACCATTTGTACATAAAAAACAGAAGGTACTAGATACAGTCTGCTGTAAAAAGTACAACTGATCACTGACCCACATCTATAAGGTTCTAAAAGATGCGGAATTGGGCCAGGCATCGGCAGCTGTTTAAAAAATTGCAAATTTCCCTGGTTTCCATGGAGTAAGAGGCATTGCTGGGCACGTGACTATGACATCAATCATCATTCAATTGTCGCTACAGCCAAAAGTAATGGTCGGAGAGCAACGCGGTTTGCACCATTCGATTTCTCGTCACAAAATACGTCGGATTATCCTCTTACCAGCAGCACTGGAACAGTTTTTCCACTTTTGCATTTTTGCCTGGTCTTTTTGTTAATTTGAAATCGGATACACTGTACTATGTACCATCGCGACTGGTCATTACTATATTCAACTTTTCACTATAAGTTATGTGCCCTTCGGTAGCCCAGAAGACGTCAAATCTTTGGGCTAAGCCCATTTAACTCACCCAGCAATTGTCTTACTTCTAAGTCCAAGACAATCTCAATGTCTTTATCTACGTGTAGAAAAACCACACCATTTGTTCATAAATAAAAACAAGGTACTAGATACAGTCTGCTGTAAAAAGTACAACTGATCGCTGACCCAGATCAATAAGGTTCTAAAAGATGCGGAATTGGCCCAGGCATCGGCAGCTGTTTAAAAAATTGCATATTTCCCTGGTTTCCATGGAGTAAGAGCCGTTGCTGGGCACGTGACTATGACATCAATGATCATTCAATTGTAGCTACAGCCAAAAGTAATGGTCGGAGAGCAACGCGGTTTGCACCATTCGATTTCTCGTCACAAAATACGTCGGATTAGTTTCTTACCAGCAGCACTGGAATAGTTTTTCCACTTTTGCATTTTTGCCTGGTCTTTTTGTTAATTTGAAATCGGATACACTGTACTATGTACCATCGCGACTGGTCATTACTATATTCAACTTTTGACTATAAGTTATGTGCCCTTCGGTAGCCCAGAAGACGGCAAATCTTTGGGCTAAGCCCATTTAACTAACCCAGCAATTGTCTTAGTTCTAAGTCCAAGACAATCTCAATGTCTTTATCTACATGTAGAAAAACCACACCATTTGTACATAAAAAACAGAAGGTACTAGATACAGTCTGCTGTAAAAAGTACAACTGATCACTGACCCACATCTATAAGGTTCTAAAAGATGCGGAATTGGGCCAGGCATCGGCAGCTGTTTAAAAAATTGCAAATTTCCCTGGTTTCCATGGAGTAAGAGCCATTGCTGGGCACGTGACTATGACATCAATCATCATTCAATTGTCGCTACAGCCAAAAGTAATGGTCGGAGAGCAACGCGGTTTGCACCATTCGATTTCTCGTCACAAAATACGTCGGATTAGCCTCTTACCAGCAGCACTGGAATAGTTTTTCCACTTTTGCATTTTTGCCTGGTCTTTTTGTTAATTTGAAATCGGATACACTGTACTATGTACCATCGCGACTGGTCATTACTATATTCAACTTTTGACTATAAGTTATGTGCCCTTCGGTAGCCCAGAAGACGTCAAATCTTTGGGCTAAGCCCACTTAACTCACCCAGCAATTGTCTTACTTCTAAGTCCAAGACAATCTCAATGTCTTTATCTACGTGTAGAAAAACCACACCATTTGTTCATAAATAAAAACAAGGTACTAGATACAGTCTGCTGTAAAAAGTACAACTGATCGCTGACCCAGATCAATAAGGTTCTAAAAGATGCGGAATTGGCCCAGGCATCGGCAGCTGTTTAAAAAATTGCATATTTCCCTGGTTTCCATGGAGTAAGAGCCGTTGCTGGGCACGTGACAATGACATAATTGATCATTCAATTGTCGCTACAGCCAAAAGTATTGGTCGGTGAGCAACGCAGTTTGCAACATTTGATTTCTCGTCACAAAATACGTCGGATTAGCCTCTTACCAGCAGCACTGGAACAGTTTTTCCACTTTTGCATTTTTGCCTGGTCTTTTTGTTAATTGAAATCGGCTACACTGTACTATGTACCATCGCGAATGGTCATTACTATGTTCAACTTTTGACTATAAGTTATGTGCCCTTCGGTAGCCCAGAAGACGTCAAATCTTTGGGCTAAGCCCATTTAACTCACCCAGCAATTGTCTTACTTCTAAGTCCAAGACAATCTCAATGTCCTTATCTACGTGTAGAAAAACCACACCATTTGTACATAAAAAATACAAGGTACTTGATACAGTCTACTGTAAAAAGTACACTTTAACACTGACCCACATCAATAATGTGCCAAAAGATGCGGAATTGGGCCAGGCATCGGCAGCTTTTTAGAAAATTGCATATTTCCCTGGTTTCCATGGAGTAAGAGCCGTTGCTGGGCACGTGACTATGACATCAATGATAATTCAATTGTCGCTACTGCCAAAAGTATTGGTCGGAGAGCAACGCGGTTTGCAAAATTCGATTTCCCGTCACAAAATACGTCGGATTAGCCTCTTACCAGCAGCACTGGAACAGTTTTTCCACTTTTGCATTTTTGCCTGGTCTTTTTGTTAATTTGAAATCGGATACACTGTACTATGTACCATCGCGACTGGTCATTACTGTATTCAACTTTGGCTAAAAGTTATGTGCCTTCGGTAGCCCAGAAGACGTCAAATCTTTGGGCTAAGCCCATTTAACTCACTCAGCAATTGTCTTACTTCTAAGTCCAAGACAATCTCAATGTCTTTATCTACGTGTAGAAAAACCACACCATTTATACATAAAAAAACACAAGGTACTAGATACAGTCTGCTGTAAAAAGAACAACTGATCGCTGACCCAGATCAATAAGGTTCTAAAAGATGCGGAATTGGCCCAGGCATCGGCAGCTGTTTAAAAAATTGCATATTTCCCTGGTTTCCATGGAGTAAGAGCCGGTGCTGGGCACGTGACTATGACATCAATCATCATTCAATTGTCGCTACAGCCAAAAGTATTGGTCGGAGAGCAACGCGGTTTGCACCATTCGATTTCTCGTCACAAAATACGTCGGATTAGCCTCTTACCAGCAGCACTGGAACAGTTTTTTCCACTTTTGCATTTTTGCCTGGTCTTTTTGTTAATTTGAAATCGGATACACTGTACTATGTACCATCGCGACTGGTCATTACTATATTCAACTTTTGACTATAAGTTATGTGCCCTTCGGTAGCCCAGAAGACGTCAAATCTTTTGTCTAAGCCCATTTAACTCACCCAGCAATTGTCTTAGTTCTAAGTCCAAGACAATCTCAATGTCTTTATCTACGTGTAGAAAAACCACACCATTTGTACATAAAAAAATACAAGGTACTTGATACAGTCTGCAGTAAAAAAGTACACTTTAACACTGACCCACAATAATAAGGTGCCAAAAGATGCGCAATTGGGCCAGGCATCGGCAGCTGTTTAAAAAATTGCATATTTCCCTGGTTTCCATGGAGTAAGAGCCGTTGCTGGGCACGTGACTATGACATCAATCATCATTCAATTGTCGCTACAGCCAAAAGTATTGGTCGGAGAGCAACGCGGTTTGCACCATTCGATTTCTCGTCACAAAATACGTCGGATTAGCCTCTTACCAGCAGAACTGGAACAGTTTTTCCACTTTTGCATTTTTGCCTGATCTTTTAGTTAATTGAAATCGGATACACTCTACTATGTACCATCGCGACTGGTCATTACTGTATTCAACTTTTCGCTATAAGTTATGTGCCCTTCGGTAGCCCAGAAGACGTCAAATCTTTGGGCCAAGCCCATTTAACTCACCCAGCAATTGTCTTACTTCTAAGTCCAAGACAATCTCAATGTCTTTATCTACGTGTAGAAAAACCACACCATTTGTTCATAAAAAAATACAAGGTACTTGATAGAGTCTGCAGTAAAAAGTACACTTTAACACTGACTCACAATAATAAGGTGCCAAAAGATGCGGAATTGGGCCAGGCATCGGCAGCTGTTTAAAAGATTGCAAATTTCCCTGGTTTCCATGGAGTAAGAGCCGTTGCTGGGCACGTGACTATGACATCAATGATCATTCATTTGTAGCTACAGCCAAAAGTATTGGTCGGAGAGCAACGCGGTTTGCAAAATTCGATTTCTCGTCACAAAATACGTCGGATTAGTCTCTTACCAGCAGCACTGGAACAGTTTTTCCACTTTTGCATTTTTGCCTGGTCTTTTTGTTAATTTGAAATCGGATACACTGTACTATGTACCATCGCCACTGGTCATTACTCTATTCAACTTTGGCTATAAGTTATGTGCCATTCGGTAGCCCAGAAGACGTCAGATCTTTGGGCTAAGCCCATTTAACTCACTCAGCAATTGTCTTACTTCTAAGTCCAAGACAATCTCAATGTCTTTATCTACGTGTAGAAAAACCACACCATTTGTACATAAAAAAACACAAGGTACTAGATACAGTCTGCTGTAAAAAGTACAACTGATCGCTGACCCAGATCAATAAGGTTCTAAAAGATGCGGAATTGGCCCAGGCATCGGCAGCTGTTTAAAAAATTGCATATTTCCCTGGTTTCCATGGAGTAAGAGCCGGTGCTGGGCACGTGACTATGACATCAATGATCATTCAATTGTCGCTACTTGCCAAAAGTATTGGTCGGAGAGCAACGCGGTTTGCAAAATTCGATTTCTCGTCACAAAATACGTCGGAATAGCCTCTTACCAGCAGCACTGGAACAGTTTTTCCACTTTTGCATTTTTGCCTGGTCTTTTTGTTAATTTGAAATCGGATACACTGTACCATGTACCATCGCGACTGGTCATTACTATATTCAACTTTTGACTATAAGTTATGTGCCCTTCGGTAGCCCAGAAGACGTCAAATCTTTTGTCTAAGCCCATTTAACTCACCCAGCAATTGTCTTAGTTCTAAGTCCAAGACAATCTCAATGTCTTTATCTACGTGTAGAAAAAACCACACCATTTGTACATAAAAAAATACAAGGTACTTGATACAGTCTGCAGTAAAAAAGTACACTTTAACACTGACCCACAATAATAAGGTGCCAAAAGATGCGCAATTGGGCCAGGCATCGGCAGCTGTTTAAAAAATTGCATATTTCCCTGGTTTCCATGGAGTAAGAGCCGTTGCTGGGCACGTGACTATGACATCAATCATTCATTCAATTGTCGCTACAGCCAAAAGTATTGGTCGGAGAGCAACGCGGTTTGCAAAATTCGATTTCTCGTCACAAAATACGTCGGATTAGCCTCTTACCAGCAGAACTGGAACAGTTTTTTCCACTTTTGCATTTTTTGCCTGATGTTTTAGTTAATTGAAATCGGATACACTGTACTATGTACCATCGCGACTGGTCATTACTGTATTCAACTTTTCGCTATAAGTTATGTGCCCTTCGGTAGCCCAGAAGACGTCCAAATCTTTGGGCTAAGCCCATTTAACTCACCCAGCAATTGTCTTACTCTAAGTCCAAGGACAATCTCAATGTCTTTATCTACGTGTAGAAAAACCACACCATTTGTTCATAAAAAAATACAAGGTACTTGATAGAGTCTGCAGTAAAAAGTACACTTTAACACTGACTCACAATAATAAGGTGCCAAAAGATGCGGAATTGGGCCAGGCATCGGCAGCTGTTTAAAAGATTGCAAATTTCCCCTGGTTTCCATGGAGTAAGAGCCGTTTGCTGGGCACGTGACTATGATATCAATGATCATTCATTTGTAGCTACAGCCAAAAGTATTGGTCGGAGAGCAACGCGGTTTGCAAAATTCGATTTCTCGTCACAAAATACGTCGGATTAGTCTCTTACCAGCAGCACTGGAACAGTTTTTCCCACTTTTGCATTTTTGCCTGGTCTTTTTGTTAATTTGAAATCGGATACACTGTACTATGTACCATCGCCACTGGTCATTACTCTATTCAACTTTGGCTATAAGTTATGTGCCATTCGGTAGCCCAGAAGACGTCAGATCTTTGGGCTAAGCCCATTTAACTCACTCAGCAATTGTCTTACTTCTAAGTCCAAGACAATCTCAATGTCTTTATCTACGTGTAGAAAAACCACACCATTTGTACATAAAAAAAACACAAGGTACTAGATACAGTCTGCTGTAAAAAGTACAACTGATCGCTGACCCAGATCAATAAGGTTCTAAAAGATGCGGAATTGGCCCAGGCATCGGCAGCTGTTTAAAAAATTGCATATTTCCCTGGTTTCCATGGAGTAAGAGCCGGTGCTGGGCACGTGACTATGACATAAATGATCATTCAATTGTCCCCTACTGCCAAAAGTATTGGTCGGAGAGCAACGCGGTTGCAAAATTCGATTTCTCGTCACAAAATACGTCGGAATAGCCTCTTACCAGCAGCACTGGAACAGTTTTTTCCACTTTTGCATTTTTGCCTGGTCTTTTTGTTAATTTGAAATCGGATACACTGTACCATGTACCATCGCGACTGGTCATTACTATATTCAACTTTTGACTATAAGTTATGTGCCCTTCGGTAGCCCAGAAGACGTCAAATGTTTGGTCTAAGCCCATTTAACTCACTCAGCAATTGTCTTAGTTCTAAGTCCAAGACAATCTCAATGTCTTTATCTACATGTAGAAAAAACCACACCATTTGTATATAAAAAAATACAAGGTACTTGATAACAGTCTGCAGTAAAAAGTACACTTTAACACTGACCCACATCAATAAGGTGCCAAAAGATGCGGAATTGGGCCAGGCATCGGCAGCTGTTTAAAAAATTGCAAATTTCCCTGGTTTCCATGGAGTAAGAGCCATTGCTGGGCACGTGACTATGACATCAATCATCATTCAATTGTCGCTACAGCCAAAAAGTAATGGTCGGAGAGCAACGCGGTTTGCACCATTCGATTTCTCGTCACAAAAATACGTCGGATTAGCCTCTTACCAGCAGCACTGGAACAGTTTTTCCACTTTTGGCATTTTTGCCTGGTCTTTTTGTTAATTTGAAATCGGATACACTGTACTATGTACCATCGCGACTGGTCATTACTATATTCAACTTTTGACTATAAGTTATGTGCCCTTCGGTAGCCCAGAAGACGTCAAATCTTTGGGCTAAGCCCATTTAACTCACCCAGCAATTGTCTTACTTCTAAGTCCAAGGACAATCTCAATGTCTTTATCTACGTGTAGAAAAAACCACACCATTTGTTCATAAATAAAAAACAAGGTACTAGATACAGTCTGCTGTAAAAAAGTACAACTGATCGCTGACCCAGATCAATAAGGTTCTAAAAGATGCGGAATTGGCCCAGGCATCGGCAGCTGTTTAAAAAATTGCATATTTCCCTGGTTTCCATGGAGTAAGAGCCGTTGCTGGGCACGTGACAATGACATAATTGATCATTCAATTGTCGCTACAGCCAAAAGTATTGGTCGGTGAGCAACGCGGTTTGCACCATTCGATTTCTCGTCACAAAATACGTCGGATTAGCCTCTTACCAGCAGCACTGGAACAGTTTTTCCACTTTTGCATTTTTGCCCTGGTCTTTTAGTTAATTGAAATCGGATACACTGTACTATGTACCATCGCGACTGGTCATTACTGTATTCAACTTTTCACTATAAGTTATGTGCCCTTCGGTAGCCCAGAAGACGTCAAATCTTTGGGCTAAGCCCATTTAACTCACCCAGCAATTGTCTTACTTCTAAGTCCAAGACAATCTCAATGTCCTTTATCTACGTGTAGAAAAACCACACCATTTGTACATAAAAAAAATACAAGGGTACTTGATACAGTCTGCAGTAAAAAGTACACTTTAACACTGACCCACAATAATAAGGTGCCAAAAGATGCGGAATTGGGCCAGGCATCGGCAGCTGTTTAAAAGATTGCAAATTTCCCTGGTTTCCATGGAGTAAGAGCCGTTGCTGGGCACGTGACTATGACATCAATGATCATTCAATTGTAGCTACAGCCAAAAGTAATGGTCGGAGAGCAACGCGGTTTTGCACCATTCGATTTCTCGTCACAAAATACGTCGGATTAGTTTTCTTACCAGCAGCACTGGAACAGTTTTTCCACTTTTGCATTTTTGCCTGGTGTTTTTGTTAATTTGAAATCGGATACACTGTACTATGTACCATCGCGACTGGTCATTACTGTATTCAACTTTTGACTATAGTTATGTGCCCTTCGGTAGCCCAGAAGACGTCAAATCTTTGGGCTAAGCCCATTTAACTCACCCAGCAATTGTCTTACTTCTAAGTCCAAGACAATCTCAATGTCTTTATCTACATGTAGAAAAACCACACCATTTGTACATAAAAAACAGAAGGTACTAGATACAGTCTGCTGTAAAAAAGTACAACTGATCACTGACCCACATCTATAAGGTTCTAAAAGATGCGGAATTGGGCCAGGCATCGGCAGCTGTTTAAAAAATTGCAAATTTCCCTGGTTTTCCATGGAGTAAGAGCCATTGCTGGGCACGTGACAATGACATCAATCATCATTCAATTGTCGCTACAGCCAAAAGTAATGGTCGGAGAGCAACGCGGTTTGCACCATTCGATTTCTCGTCACAAAATACGTCGGATTAGCCTCTTACCAGCAGCACTGGAACAGTTTTTCCACTTTTGCATTTTTTGCCTGGTCTTTTTGTTAATTTGAAATCGGATACACTGTACTATGTACCATCGCGACTGGTCATTACTATATTCAACTTTTGACTATAAGTTATGTGCCCTTCGGTAGCCCAGAAGACGTCAAATCTTTGGGCTAAGCCCATTTAACTCACCCAGCAATTGTCTTACTTCTAAGTCCAAGACAATCTCAATGTCTTTATCTACGTGTAGAAAAACCACACCATTTGTTCATAAATAAAAACAAGGTACTAGATACAGTCTGCTGTAAAATATACAACTGATCGCTGACCCAGATCAATAAGGTTCTAAACGATGCGGAATTGGCCCAGGCATCGGCAGCTGTTTAAAAAATTGCATATTTCCCTGGTTTCCATGGAGTAAGAGCCGTTGCTGGGCACGTGACTATGACATCAATGATCATTCAATTGTAGCTACAGCCAAAAGTAATGGTCGCAGAGCAACGCGGTTTGCACCATTCGATTTCTCGTCACAAAATACGTCGGATTAGTTTTCTTACGAGCAGCACTGGAACAGTTTTTCCACTTTTGCATTTTTTGCCTGGTCTTTTTGTTAATTTGAAATCGGATACACTGTACTATGTACCATCGCGACTGGTCATTACTATATTCAACTTTTGACTATAAGTTATGTGCCCTTCGGTAGCCCAGAAGACGTCAAATCTTTGGGCTAAGCCCATTTAACTAACCCAGCAATTGTCTTACTTCTAAGTCCAAGACAATCTCAATGTCTTTATCTACATGTAGAAAAAACCACACCATTTGTACATAAAAAACAGAAGGTACTAGATACAGTCTGCTGTAAAAAGTACAACTGATCACTGACCGACATCTATAAGGTTCTAAAAGATGCGGAATTGGGCCAGGCATCGGCAAGCTGTTTAAAAAATTGCAAATTTCCCTGGTTTCCATGGAGTAAGAGCCATTGCTGGGCACGTGACTATGACATCAATCATCATTCAATTGTCGCTACAGCCAAAAGTAATGGTCGGAGAGCAACGCGGTTTGCACCATTCGATTTCTCGTCACAAAATACGTCGGATTAGTCTCTTACCAACAGCACTGGAACAGTTTTTTCCACTTTTGCATTTTTGCCTGGTCTTTTTGTTAATTTGAAATCGGATACACTGTACTATGTACCATCGCGACTGGGTCATTACTATATTCAACTTTTGACTATAAGTTATGTGCCCTTCGTAGCCCAGAAGACGTCAAATCTTTGGGCTAAGCCCATTTAACTCACCCAGCAATTGTCCTTACTTCTAAGTCCAAGACAATCTCAATGTCTTTATCTACGTGTAGAAAAACCACACCATTTGTTCATAAATAAAAAACAAGGTTCTAGATACAGTCCTGCTGTAAAAAGTACAACTGATCGCTGACCCAGATCAATAAGGTTCTAAAAGATGCGGAATTGGCCCAGGCATCGGCAGCTGTTTAAAAAATTGCATATTTCCCTGGTTTCCATGGAGTAAAGAGCCGTTGCTGGGCACGTGACAATGACATAAATGATCATTCAATTGTCGCTACAGCCAACAGTATTGGTCGGTGAGCAACGCGGTTTGCACCATTCGATTTCTCGTCACAAAATACGTCGGATTAGCCTCTTACCAGCAGCACTGGAACAGTTTTTCCAACTTTTGCATTTTTGCCTGGTCTTTTAGTTAATTGAAATCGGATACACTGTACTATGTACCATCGCGACTGGTCATTACTATATTCAACTTTTGACTATAAGTTATGTGCCCTTCGGTAGCCCAGAAGACGTCAAAATCTTTGGGCTAAGCCCCATTTAACTCACCCAGCAATTGTCTTACTTCTAAGTCCAAGGACAATCTCAATGTCTTTATCTACGTGTAGAAAAACCACTCCATTTGTTCATAAATAAAAACAAGGTACTAGATACAGTCTGCTGTAAAAAGTACAACTGATCGCTGACCCAGATCAATAAGGTTCTAAAAGATGCGGAATTGGCCCAGGCATCGGCAGCTGTTTAAAAAATTGCATATTTCCCTGGTTTCCATGGAGTAAGAGCCGTTGCTGGGCACGTGACAATGACATAATTGATCATTCAATTGTCGCTACAGCCAAAACTATTGGTCGGTGAGCAACGCGGTTTGCACCATTCGATTTCCTCGTCACAAAATACGTCGGATTAGTTTCTTACCAGCAGAACTGGAAACAGTTTTTCCACTTTGCATTTTTGCCTGGTCTTTTAGTTAATTGAAATCGGATACACTGTACTATGTACCATCGCGACTGGTCATTACTGTATTCAACTTTTCACTATAAGTTATGTGCCCTTCGGTAGCCCAGAAGACGTCAAATCTTTGGCTAAGCCCATTTAACTCACCCAGCAACTGTCTTACTTCTAAGTCCAAGACAATCTCAATGTCTTTATCTACGTGTAGAAAAACCACACCATTTGTACATAAAAAAATACAAGGTACTTGATACAGTCTGCAGTAAAAGTACACTTTAACACTGACCCACAATAATAAGGTGCCAAAAGATGCGGAATTGGGCCAGGCATCGGCAGCTGTTTAAAATATTGCAAATTTCCCTGGTTTCCATGGAGTAAGAGCCGTTGCTGGGCACGTGACTATGACATCAATGATCATTCAATTGTAGCTACAGCCAAAAGTAATGGTCGGAGAGCAACGCGGTTTGCACCATTCGATTTCTCGTCACAAAATACGTCGGATTAGTTTTCTTACCAGCAGCACTGGAACAGTTTTTCCACTTTTGCATTTTTGCCTGGTCTTTTTGTTTA
>NW_027018189.1:0-61827 GCF_032854445.1 Liolophura sinensis | reverse complement strand
GGTTTGCACCATTCGATTTCTCGTCACAAAATACGTCGGATTAGCCTCTTACCAGCAGCACTGGAACAGTTTTTCCACTTTTGCATTTTTGCCTGGTCTTTTTGTTAATTGAAATCGGCTACACTGTACTATCTACCATCTCGACTGGTCATTACTATATTCAAGTTTTGACTATAAGTTATGTGCCCTTTGGTAGCCCAGAAGACGTCAAATCTTTGGGCTAAGCCATTTAACTCACCCAGCAACTGTCTTACTTCTAAGTCCAAGACAATCTCAATGTCTTTATCTACGTGTAGAAAAACCACACCATTTTGTACATAAAAAACACAAAGCACTAGATACAGTCTGCTGTAAAAAGTACAATTGAACACTGACCCACATCAATAAGGTGCCAAAAGATGCGGAATTGGGCCAGGCATCGGCAGCTGTTTAAAAAATTGCAAATTTCCCTGGTTTCCATGGAGTAAGAGCCGTTTCTAGGCAAGTGATGTTGTCATCAATGATCATTTAATTGTCGCTACAGCCAAAAGTATTGGTCGGAGAGCAACGCGGTTTGCACCATTCGATTTCTCGTCACAAAATACGTCGGATTAGCCTCTTATCAGCAGCACTGGAACAGTTTTTCCACTTTTGCATTTTTGCCTGGTCTTTTTGTTAATTGAAATCGGCTACACTGTACTATCTACCATCGCGACTGGTCATTACTATATTCAACTTTTGACTATAAGTTATGTGCCCTTTGGTAGCCCAGAAGACGTCAAATCTTTGGGCTCAGCCCATTTAACTCATCCAGCAATTGTCTTACTTCTAAGTACAAGACAATCTCAATGTCTTTATCTACGTGTAGAAAAACCACACCATTTGTACATAAAAAAAACACAAAGTACTAGATACAGTCTGCTGTAAAAAGCACAATTGAACACTGACCCACATCAATAAGGTGCCAAAAGATGCGGAATTGGGCCAGGTAGCGGCAGCTGTTTAAAAAATTGCTAATTTCCCTGGTTTCCATGGAGTAAGAACCGTTGTTAGGCACGTAATTTTGCCATCAATGATCATTCAATTGTCGCTACAGCCAAAAGCATTGGTCGGAGAGCAACGCGGTTTGCACCATTCGATTTCTCGTCACAAAATACGTCGGATTAGCCTCTTACCAGCAGCACTGGAACAGTTTTTCCACTTTTGCATTTTTGCCTGGTCTTTTTGTTAATTGAAATCGGCTACACTGTACTATCTACCATCGCGACTGGTCATTACTATATTCAACTTTTGACTATAAGTTATGTGCCCTTTGGTAGCCCAGAAGACGTCAAATCTTTGGGCTAAGCCCATTTAACTCACCCAGCAACTGTCTTACTTCTAAGTCCAAGACAATCTCAATGTCTTTATCTACGTGTAGAAAACCCACACCATTTGTACATAAAAAACACAAAGTAATAGATACAGTCTGCTGTAAAAAGCACAATTGAACACTGACCCACATCAATAAGGTGCCAAAAGATGCGGAATTGGGCCAGGCATCGGCAGCTGTTTAAAAAATTGCAAATTTCCCTGGTTTCCATGGAGTAAGAGCCGTTTCTAGGCAAGTGATGTTGTCATTAATGATCATTTAATTGTCGCTACAGCCAAATGTATTGTTTGGAGAGCAACGCGGTTTGCACCATTCGATTTCTCGTCAAAAAATACGTCGGATTAGCCTCTTACCAGCAGCACTTGAACAGTTTTTCCACTTTTGCATTTTTGCCTGGTCTTTTTGTTAATTGAAATCGGCTACACTGTACTATGTACCATCGCGACTGGTCATTACTATATTTAACTTTTGACTATAAGTTATGTGCCCTTTGGTAGCCCAGAAGACGTCAAATCTTTGGGCTAAGCCCATTTAACTCACCCAGCAATTGTCTTATTTCTAGGTCGAAAACAATCTCAATGTCTATATCTACGTGTAGAAAAACCACACCATTTGTACATAAAAAACACAAAGTAATAGATACAGTCTGCTGTAAAAAGCACAATTGAACACTGACCCACATCAATAAGGTGCCAAAAGATGCGGAATTGGGCCAGGCATCGGCAGCTGTTTAAAAAATTGCAAAGTTCCCTGGTTTCCATGGGGTAAGAGCCGTTTCTAGGCACGTGATGTTGTCATCAATGATCATTCAATTGTCGCTACAGCCAAAAGTATTGGTCGGAGAGCAACGCGGTTTGCACCATTCGATTTCTCGTCAAAAACTACGTCGGATTAGCCTCTTACCAGCAGCACTGGAACAGTTTTTCCACTTTTGCAGTTTTGCCTGGTCTTTTTGTTAATTGAAATCGGCTACTCTGTACTATCTACCATCGCGACTGGTCATTACTATATTCAACTTTTGACTATAAGTTATGTGCCCTTTGGTAGCCCAGAAGACGTCAAATCTTTGGGCTAAGCCCATTTAACTCATCCAGCAATTGTCTTTTTTCTAGGTCGAAGACAATCTCAATGTCTATATCTACGTGTAGAAAAACCACACCATTTGTACATAAAAAACACAAAGTACTAGATACAGTGTGCTGTAAAAAGTACAATTGAACACTGACCCACATCAATAAGGTGCCAAAAGATGCGGAATTGGGTCAGGCATCGCAGCTGTTTAAAAAATTGCTAATTTCCCTGGTTTCCATGGAGTAAGAACCGTTGTTAGGCACGTGATTTTGTCATCAATGATCATTCAATTGTCGCTACAGCCAAATATATTAGTCGGAGAGCAACGCGGTTTGCACCATTCGATTTCTCGTCACAAAATACGTCGGATTAGCCTCTTACCAGCAGCACTGGAACAGTTTTTCCACTTTTGCATTTTTGCCTGGTCTTTTTGTTAATTGAAATCGGCTACACTGTACTATGTACCATCGCGACTGGTCATTACTATATTTAACTTTTGACTATAAGTTATGTGCCCTTTGGTAGCCCAGAAGACGTCAAATCTTTGGGCTAAGCCCATTTAACTCACCCAGCAATTGTCTTATTTCTAGGTCGAAAACAATCTCAATGTCTATATCTACGTGTAGAAAAACCACACCATTTGTACATAAAAAACACAAAGTAATAGATACAGTCTGCTGTAAAAAGCACAATTGAACACTGACCCACATCAATAAGGTGCCAAAAGATGCGGAATTGGGCCAGGCATCGGCAGCTGTTTAAAAAATTGCAAATTTCCCTGGTTTCCATGGAGTAAGAGCCGTTTCTAGGCAAGTGATGTTGTCATCAATGATCATTTAATTGTCGCTACAGCCAAAAGTATTGGTCGGAGAGCAACGCGGTTTGCACCATTCGATTTCTCGTCACAAAATACGTCGGATTAGCCTCTTATCAGCAGCACTGGAACAGTTTTTCCACTTTTGCATTTTTGCCTGGTCTTTTTGTTAATTGAAATCGGCTACACTGTACTATCTACCATCGCGACTGGTCATTACTATATTCAACTTTTGACTATAAGTTATGTGCCCTTTGGTAGCCCAGAAGACGTCAAATCTTTGGGCTCAGCCCATTTAACTCATCCAGCAATTGTCTTACTTCTAAGTACAAGACAATCTCAATGTCTTTATCTACGTGTAGAAAAACCACACCATTTGTACATAAAAAAACACAAAGTACTAGACACAGTCTGCTGTAAAAAGCACAATTGAACACTGACCCACATCAATAAGGTGCCAAAAGATGCGGAATTGGGCCAGGTAGCGGCAGCTGTTTAAAAAATTGCTAATTTCCCTGGTTTCCATGGAGTAAGAACCGTTGTTAGGCACGTAATTTTGCCATCAATGATCATTCAATTGTCGCTACAGCCAAAAGCATTGGTCGGAGAGCAACGCGGTTTGCACCATTCGATTTCTCGTCACAAAATACGTCGGATTAGCCTCTTACCAGCAGCACTGGAACAGTTTTTCCACTTTTGCATTTTTGCCTGGTCTTTTTGTTAATTGAAATCGGCTACACTGTACTATCTACCATCGCGACTGGTCATTACTATATTCAACTTTTGACTATAAGTTATGTGCCCTTTGGTAGCCCAGAAGACGTCAAATCTTTGGGCTAAGCCCATTTAACCCACCCAGCAATTGTCTTAATTCTAAGTCCAAGACAATCTCAATGTCTTTATCTACGTGTAGAAAAACCACACCATTTGTACATAAAAAACACAAAGTACTGTCATCAATGATCATTTAATTGTCGCTACAGCCAAAAGCATTGGTCGGAGAGCAACGCGGTTTGCACCATTCGATTTCTCGTCACAAAATACGTCGGATTAGCCTCTTACCAGCAGCACTGGAACAGTTTTTCCACTTTTGCATTTTTGCCTGGTCTTTTTGTTAATTGAAATCGGCTACACTGTACTATGTACCATCGCGACTGGTCATTACTATATTCAACTTTTGACTATAAGTTATGTGCCCTTTGGTAGCCCAGAAGACGTCAAATCTTTGGGCTAAGGCCATTTAACTCATCCAGCAATTGTCTTACTTCTAAGTCCAAGACAATCTCAATGTCTTTATCTACGTGTAGAAAAACCACACCATTTGTACATAAAAAACACAAAGTACTAAATACAGTGTGCTGTAAAAAGTACAATTGAACACTGACCCACATCAATAAGGTGCCAAAAGATGCGGAATTGGGCCAGGCATCGGCAGCTGTTTAAAAAATTGCAAAGTTCCCTGGTTTCCATGGAGTAAGAGCCGTTTCTAGGCAAGTGATGTTGTCATCAATGATCATTCAATTGTCGCTACAGCCAAATGTGTTAGTCGGAGAGCAACGCGGTTTGCACCATTCGATTTGTCGTCACAAAATACGTCGGATTAGCCTCTTACCAGCAGCACTGGAACAGTTTTTCCACTTTTGCAGTTTTGCCTGGTCTTTTTGTTGATTGAAATCGGCTACACTGTACTATCTACCATCACGACTGGTCATTACTATATTCAACTTTTGACTATAAGTTATGTGCTCTTTGGTACCCCAGAAGACGTCAACTCTTTGGGCTAAGCCCATTTAACTCATCCAGCAATTGCCTTACTTCTAAGTCCAAGACAATCTCAATGTCTTTATCTACGTGTAGAAAAACCACACCATTTGTACAAAAAAACACACAAAGTACTAGATACAGTCTGCTGTAAAAAGTACAATTGAACACTGACCCACATCAATAAGGTGCCAAAAGATGCGGAATTGGGCCAGGCATCGGCAGCTGTTTAAAAAATTGCAAATTTCCCTGGTTTCCATGGAGTAAGAGCCGTTTCTAGGCACGTGATGTTGTCATCAATGATTATTCAATTGTCGCTACAGCCAAAAGTATTGGTCGGAGAGCAACGCGGTTTGCACCATTCGATTTCTCGTCACAAAATACGTCGGATTAGCCTCTTACCAGCAGCACTGGAACAGTTTTTCCACTTTTGCATTTTTGCCTGGTCTTTTTGTTAATTGAAATCGGCTACACTGTACTATGTACCATCGCGACTAGTCATTACTATATTCAACTTTTGACTATAAGTTATGTGCCCTTTGGTAGCCCAGAAGACGTCAAATCTTTGGGCTAAGCCCATTTAACTCACCCAGCAATTGTCTTACTTCTAAGTCCAAGACAATCTCAATGTCTTTATCTACGTGTAGAAAAACCACACCATTTGTACATAAAAAACACAAAGTACTAGATACAGTCTGCTGTAAAAAGTACAATTAAACACTGACCCACATCAATAAGGTGCCAAAAGATGCGGAATTGGGCCAGGTAGCGGCAGCTGTTTAAAAAATTGCTAATTTCCCTGGTTTCCATGGAGTAAGAACCGTTGTTAGGCACGTAATTTTGCCATCAATGATCATTCAATTGTCGCTACAGCGAAAAGTATTGGTCGGAGAGCAACGCGGTTTGCACCATTCGATTTCTCGTCACAAAATACGTCGGATTAGCCTCTTACCAGCAGCACTGGAACAGTTTTTCCACTTTTGCATTTTTGCCTGGTCTTTTTGTTAATTGAAATCGGCTACACTGTACTATCTACCATCGCGACTGGTCATTACTATATTCAAGTTTTGACTATAAGTTATGTGCCCTTTGGTAGCCCAGAAGACGTCAAATCTTTGGGCTAAGCCCATTTAACTCACCCAGCAACTGTCTTACTTCTAAGTCCAAGACAATCTCAATGTCTTTATCTACGTGTAGAAAAACCACACCATTTGTACATAAAAAACACAAAGCACTAGATACAGTCTGCTGTAAAAAGTACAATTGAACACTGACCCACATCAATAAGGTGCCAAAAGATGCGGAATTGGGCCAGGCATCGGCAGCTGTTTAAAAAATTGCAAATTTCCCTGGTTTCCATGGAGTAAGAGCCGTTTCTAGGCAAGTGATGTTGTCATCAATGATCATTTAATTGTCGCTACAGCCAAAAGTATTGGTCGGAGAGCAACGCGGTTTGCACCATTCGATTTCTCGTCACAAAATACGTCGGATTAGCCTCTTATCAGCAGCACTGGAACAGTTTTTCCACTTTTGCATTTTTGCCTGGTCTTTTTGTTAATTGAAATCGGCTACACTGTACTATCTACCATCGCGACTGGTCATTACTATATTCAACTTTTGACTATAAGTTATGTGCCCTTTGGTAGCCCAGAAGACGTCAAATCTTTGGGCTCAGCCCATTTAACTCATCCAGCAATTGTCTTACTTCTAAGTACAAGACAATCTCAATGTCTTTATCTACGTGTAGAAAAACCACACCATTTGTACATAAAAAAACACAAAGTACTAGATACAGTCTGCTGTAAAAAGCACAATTGAACACTGACCCACATCAATAAGGTGCCAAAAGATGCGGAATTGGGCCAGGTAGCGGCAGCTGTTTAAAAAATTGCTAATTTCCCTGGTTTCCATGGAGTAAGAACCGTTGTTAGGCACGTAATTTTGCCATCAATGATCATTCAATTGTCGCTACAGCCAAAAGCATTGGTCGGAGAGCAACGCGGTTTGCACCATTCGATTTCTCGTCACAAAATACGTCGGATTAGCCTCTTACCAGCAGCACTGGAACAGTTTTTCCACTTTTGCATTTTTGCCTGGTCTTTTTGTTAATTGAAATCGGCTACACTGTACTATCTACCATCGCGACTGGTCATTACTATATTCAACTTTTGACTATAAGTTATGTGCCCTTTGGTAGCCCAGAAGACGTCAAATCTTTGGGCTAATCCCATTTTACTCACCCAGCAATTGTCTTACTTCTAAGTCCAAGACAATCTCAATGTCTTTATCTACGTGTAGAAAAACCACACCATTTGTACATAAAAAACACAAAGTACTAGGTACAGTCTGCTGTAAAAAGTACAACTGAACACTGACCAACATGAATAAGGTGCCAAAAGATGCGGAATTGGGCCAGGCATCGGCAGCTGTTTAAAAAATTGCAAATTTCCCTGGTTTCCATGGAGTAAGAGCCGTTTCTAGGCAAGTGATGTTGTCATCAATGATCATTCACTTGTCGCTACAGCCAAATGTATTAGTCGGAGAGCAACGCGGTTTGCACCATTCGATTTCTCGTCACAAAATACGTCGGATTAGCCTCTTACCAGCAGCACTGGAACAGTTTTTCCACTTTTTCATTTTTGCCTGGTCTTTTTGTTAATTGAAATCGGCTACACTGTACTATGTACCATCGCGACTGGTCATTACTATATTCAACTTTTGACTATAAGTTATGTGCCCTTCGGTAGCCCAGAAGACGTCAAATCTTTGGGCTAAGCCCATTTAACTCATCCAGCAATTGCCTTACTTCTAAGTCCAAGACAATCTCAATGTCTTTATCTACGTGTAGAAAAACCACACCATTTGTACATAAAAAACACAAATTACTAGATACAGTGTGCTGTAAAAAGTACAATTGAACACTGACCCACATCAATAAGGTGCCAAAAGATGCGGAATTGGGCCAGGCATCGGCAGCTGTTAAAAAAATTGCAAATTTCCCTGGTTTCCATGGAGTATAAGCCGTTGCTACGCACGTGATTTAGTCATCAATGATCATTCAATTGTCGCTACAGCCAAAAGTATTGGTCGGAGAACAACACGGTTTGCACCATTCGATTTCCCATCACAAAATACGTCGGATTAGCCTCTTACCAGCAGCACTGGAACAGTTTTTCCACTTTTGCATGTTTGCCTGGTCTTTTTGTTAATTGAAATCGGCTACACTGTACTATCTACCATCGCGACTGGTCATTACTATATTCAAGTTTTGACTATAAGTTATGTGCCCTTTGGTAGCCCAGAAGACGTCAAATCTTTGGGCTAAGCCCATTTAACTCACCCAGCAATTGTCTTACTTCTAAGTCCAAGACAATCTCAAAGTCTTTATCTACGTGTAGAAAAACCACACCATTTGTACATAAAAAACACAAAGTACTAGATACAGTCTGCTGTAAAAAGTACAATTAAACACTGAACCACATCAATAAGATGCCAAAAGATGCGGAATTGGGCCAGGCATCGGCAGCTGTTTAAAAAATTGCAAATTTCCCTGGTTTCCATGGAGTAAGAGCCGCTTCTAGGCACGTGATGTTGTCATCAATGATCATTCAATTGTCGCTACAGCCAAAAGTATTGGTCGGAGAGCAACGCGGTTTGCACCATTCGATTTCTCGTCACAAAATACGTCGGATTAGCCTCTTACCAGCAGCACTGGAACAGTTTTTCCACTTTTGCATTTTTGCCTGGTCTTTTTGTTAATTGAAATCGGCTACACTGTACTATCTACCATCGCGACTAGTCATTACTATATTCAACTTTTGACTATAAGTTATGTGCCCTTTGGTAGCCCAGAAGACGTCAAATCTTTGGGCTCAGCCCATTTAACTCATCCAGCAATTGTCTTACTTCTAAATCCAAGACAATCTCAATGTCTTTATCTACTTGTAGAAAAACCACACCATTTGTACATAAAAAACACAAAGTACTAGATACAGTCTGCTGTAAAAAGTATAATTGAACACTGACCCACATCAGTAAGGTGCCAAAAGATGCGGAATTGGGCCAGGCATCGGCAGCTGTTTAAAAAATTGCAAATTTCCCTGGTTTCCATGGAGTAAGAGCCGTTTCTAGGCACGTGATGTTGTCATCAATGATCATTCAATTGTCGCTACAGCCAAAAGTATTGGTCGGAGAGCAACGCGGTTTGCACCATTCGATTTCTCGTCAAAAAATACGTCGGATTAGACTCTTACCAGCAGCACTGGAACAGTTTTTCCACTTTTGCATTTTTGCCTGGTCTTTTTGTTAATTGAAATCGGCTACACTGTACTATGTACCATCGCGACTGGTCATTACTATATTCAACTTTTGACTATAGGTTATGTGCCCTTCGGTAGCCCAGAAGACGTCAAATCTTTGGGCTAAGCCCATTTAACTCATCCAGCAATTGTCTTACTTCTAAGTCCAAGACAATCTCAATGTCTTTATCTACGTGTAGAAAAACCACACCATTTGTATATAAAAAACACAAAGTACTAGATACAGTCTGCTGTAAAAAGTATAATTGAACACTGACCCACATCAGTAAGGTGCCAAAAGATGCAGAATTGGGCCAGGCATCGGCAGCTGTTTAAAAAATTGCAAATTTCCCTGGTTTCCATGGAGTAAGAGCCGTTTCTAGGCACTTGATTTTGTCATCAATGATCATTCAATTGTCGCTACAGCCAAAAGTATTGGTCGGAGAGCAACGCGGTTTGCACCATTCGATTTCTCGTCACAAAATACGTCGGATTAGCCTCTTACCAGCAGCACTGGAACACTTTTTCCACTTTTGCATTTTTGCCTGGTCTTTTTGTTAATTGAAATCGGCTACACTGTACTATGTACCATCGCGACTGGTCATTACTATATTCAACTTTTGACTATAAGTTATGTGCCCTTCGGTAGCCCAGAAGACGTCAAATCTTTGGGCTAAGCCCATTTAACTCACCCAGCAATTGTCTTATTTCTAAGTCCAAGACAATCTCAATGTCTTTTTCTACGTGTAGAAAAACCACACCATTATATATTGAAGAACACAAAGTACTAGATACAGTGTGCTGTAAAAAGTACAATTGAACACTGACCCACTTTAATAAGGTGCCAAAAGATGCGGAATTGGGCCAGGCATCGGCAGCTGTTTAAAAAATTGCAAATTTCCGTGGTTTCCATGGAGTAAGAGCCGTTGCTAGGCACGTGATTTTGCCATCAATGATCATTCAATTGTCGTTACAGCCAAAAGTATTGGTCGGAGAGCAACGCGGTTTGCACCATTCGATTTCTCGTCACAAAATACGTCGGATTAGCCTCTTACCAGCAGCACTGGAACAGTTTTTCCACTTTTGCATTTTTGCCTGGTCTTTTTGTTAATTGAAATCGGCTACACTGTACTATGTACCATCGCGACTGGTCATTACTATATTCAAGTTTTGACTATAAGTTATGTGCCCTTTGGTAGCCCAGAAGACGTCAAATCTTTGGCCTAAGCCCTTTTACCACATCCAGCAATTGTCTTACTTCTAAGTCCAAGACAATCCCAATGTCTTTATCTACGTGTAGAAAAACCACACCATTTGTACATAAAAAACACAAAGTACTAGATATCAGATACTAGATACAAGATGGCGTCTATCGAATAAGGCGGACCAGTGAGAGGTGGTAATCCTGGCTGACTTGAGAGTTTCCCTAAGTTGATTTACATATGTTTGTGTGGATATGTTCTACATTTGGTAATTTGGGCAATCAAACGTGAAGATAGAGTTTATGAAGCAGAGAATTGCTAAAATCAGTGACTGCAGAAACAGTGCTTGTGACTTACCCGTTGATCCAGCCTGAACAACAACAACACCATGAACCAACCTCGGATTGAGTCTCTCTTCAGTGGGGCGTGCAGTGAAAAGGTAACTGCTAGTACTAACTCTAATATAGTCCAAAATGAAAATTCGAAGACATCACCTGGAATTCCTGCCAGTAGTAACCTTGCTCAACCCTTAAGAACGGCAATATCAAGATATTCAGGAAAACGTAAACTGAATCTGGCCGCCAAAAATCCCAGCATTAAAAGATTGAATTCATTACCCGACATTCAGTCCCTAATTTGTGCTGATCGAGGTGAGGACGAAACCGAGTTATACGAGGTAACAAACTTCAAGGCTGGAACTGACACTAACTTTCTTACCGAGAGCATATTGACACCTCAAGTCAGCAAACATCTAAATTGCCTAATCCTGAATGCTGTAGAAACGGCTATAAAACCACTAATTGAGCTAGTATCGTCAAGTAAGAATGACATAACAACCCTTGCACGTAAAGTTGACAGTCTACAACTAGAAATTGCTGACAGGGATAAGACAATTTGTGAATGTAAGGCTGAAATATCAGATCTAAAATCTGAACTGGCAATCGTCAATTCCCTACTCAGAAAAAGCTCAGAAGAAAATATGCGACAAAAGGATGAATTCCAGTCCCTTTTAGACAAAGCCGAACAATATAGTAGACGATAGTATCTGCGGATTTCTGGCCTTTCACTTCAACCAGGTGAAACGACTGATGATGCGGTGTGCCGACTTGCAAGTCATCTTAATATTGAAATGTGTAAAAAAGATATCTCGCGATCACATTTTATTGGAAAAAACCAGTCCCAGATAATCGTTAGGTTTGTTTCGTACCGAACCAGATCTGAACTGATTAGAGCACGTCCATTACTGAAGAGCGCCAATGGTTACACAGGGGTGTATATAAATGAAGATCTCACGAAAACTAGGTATAAGCTCTTTAAAAGATTACTTCAAAAGAAGAAAGAAGGTGTGATTTTCTCAGCCTGGACACACGACGGAAATGTGTTCTATTGTTCCCAAGACGGGGGAGTGAAGGTGCAGGTGGCTTCTGAATGGGATCTCGAGAACATGTAATCAACCTGGTCAAATCACTTTTCCCGTGCAGAATACAGGAGTGTTCATACTTTAATCATTAAAGACAGCCGACCGATGTGCTTTCTGTATAGTAACTCTGACTGTACATGCGTGTCTACTAACACAAAAGTGCGGTCTGCTGCCGTAACTTACGTAATAGCAGATAATATGTACGCTACTCCAACACAAACTGCTACTCAATGTCTCTCTCTAAAACACTTGACTTGATCAACAATATAGTACTCACAACGAATTGGTCTTGGACATGTGTAAATGGCCGTGTAAATGTACATGTATACATACATATATCCATATATCTGCATAAGTAAGCCCGAAAAATTAAAAAATTTATCTGATAGTTAAGAATATATAAATGTATATATGCATTTGGCCATGACACATTAAATATTCCAGTTGAATTACCGGATAAATTTCAAATTAAACTACAAATATTAGGGAACAATAAATATATGAAGTAGACGGGAAAATGACGTCATTATGTTTGTGTACCAAGCTACAGGGTACCAAAAGTGAAAAGTCACGGTTAACAAAACGTACAATCTATTTGTATTGTCTTTGACCATTTTTCAGTATCCTTCCAGTGAGCCCAAATCGTTGTTTATCCGATAAGTAGATAAATAATTACCATTCAAAACTATACGGAAGATTGGCCCTCATTTCTGATTAATAGTTGTCTCCTTTAGGCAAATCCCAATTCTCAATATATAAGTTGAAAATACTCACCTTAGTGATAATATTTGTAAACAAACTGTCATTGTTAATAACTTCCTCATGATACTTTATTGTGCCAGTAACCCACCTCTCCCTATACGCTTCTGTCTGGGACTGGTGCTTCTGAGGACGTACTATGTACGCACCTTTACACCTCATATTTTTTGTGATTTATTTTGAAATTCTTACTTGTATGTACTGGACTATGTTACACGTGATCTTACCGATAACTACATGCGTAATAAACAAAAATTCGAGCTGTTATCAAGTGAGTACGATGGTAACCAGGCTAGAACATGTGCTTCTTTCTTTCTTAAATGTTGTTACGTCATGGATTACCTAAGTCAATATCGTGTGGCAATCGGGACTTGGTATAACTTTGTGTGCTGTAAAAGCAGGGTACACCTAATCAAAGTTATAAACTTGCTGAATGAATTAACAGTGATTTGTAATGCTACTGACTCTTTACTATTTTGTGTTATTATAGGTATTCTTTGTATGTTAAACAACTTGAATTACGTTTTAATTGTCATTATCGCATTACTGCTGCGATGCGGAGATATACATAAAAATCCGGGACCACCAAGCTCGCATAACTTAAGATGTCATTTTAATGCTAGGAGCCTTCTGGCTCAGTCTGATGATCAAATGTCATCATATTCTAAGTTAGACGAAGTCTCAACCGTACTTGTAAATGAACATGATTACGATATTATTTGTGTAACAGAAACTTGGCTTAGTTCTGCCATACCAGATGAAAGAGTTAATATAGAAGGGTACTACATTATAAGGAAAGACAGAGATAGGCATGGTGGGGGTGTTGCCATTTATTGTAAGTCATCATTGAATATCACACGCAGATTAGATCTTGAAAATGAAAATGAAATGCTATGGATTACAATTGAATTGTTCAATAGAAGTGTATTAGTTGCTGTATGTTACCGCCCTCCTAACCAATCAACGGAATCACGGGATCTTTTTATTGATAACTTTGATTCTACTCTCACTTCTGTTATGTCAGAAAACCCACATGCTTTACTAATATTTGGTGATTTTAACGATCGCTGCACTGACTGGAATAAATACCATGATAAGAGTGAATTAAAAATGAAACTTTTCGACCTTTTGGCTGGAAAAAATTTATTTCAAATACTGAATGAGCCGACAAGATATACGGAAGATAGTGCTTATTTATTAGATCTAATAATCACTGACAATATGAGATATGTAATAGATTACGGAGTGGCTTGTCCCATGGCTAATCTTGACCACTGCACGATCTATTGTAAACTGGATGTTCTTTGCAATGATAAACCTAAATCTTTTAAAAGACATGTATGGGACCTTAAATGTGCTGATATAGACCGTCTATGTAACTTACTGTCTGTCTCACCCTGGGATATATGTGACGTTTTCACTGATATAAATGACAAAGTGTATGCATGGTCAAATCTTTTTCTGTCATGCTGTAAGGAAACTATCCCAAATAAAGAAATTACCGTGAGACCTCGCGACAAGCCCTGGATGACCAATGATGTGTGATATAAGTTACGAATTCGAAATAGATGCTTTCAAAAGTATAAAAGATCTAAAAATGAAAAAGATAAATTTCGCTTCTATATAGCCAGAAGGGAGGCCAACACAGCCAAAAGAGAGGCTATTCGTCGCTATGCTACACGTCTAAAAACCAAACTATCTGACCCAAATCTAGATACCAAGACTTACTGGTCGTCAATGAAATCAATGTTGGGTTCTAAAGCAAAACCTCCAATACCACCACTACTTGTAAATGGTAAAAATGTGTCCAGTGATATTGATAAGGCCAATGCTTTCTGTGCATTCTTTGCATCACATTCTGACCTTTCATCTCCTGTCCCCGACTTGCCGGACTTCTCCTTCGTTAATACAACTCGTTTAAACAGTATACAAATAACTGAAAAGGAAGTCGGCCAGTGTCTCAGTTCGTTAAATACAAAAAAGGCATCAGGTCCGGATGGGATCAGTAATTTTATGTTGCAGAGTGCAGCAGGAAGTATAACACCCTCGCTTACTAAACTATTTAACTCTTCATTACAAAACGGCGTCTTTCCGTCCGCGTGGAAAAGGTGCCGCGTTTGCCCAGTATTTAAAAAAGGTGATCGACATTGTATTTCTAACTACAGACCAGTATGTCTTCAACCATCGATATCCAAAGTATTTGAAAAGGTCGTCTATAAACATTTATATCAATATCTTACGATAAACAATATTCTTATTCCTCACAATGCAGGATTCAAAAGTGGTGATTCAACTATCTGTCAACTAACTAAAATCGTCCATAATATTTATAAAGGTTTAGACAACGGTAATGATATGTGTTTGGTATTCTTGGATGTGAGCAAAGCCTTTGACAAGGTTTGGCACACAGGTTTACTATTTAAGTTGAGGCAGATGGGTATTGGAGGAATGTTACTGGCGTGGATAAATGATTACTTATCTGATCGATCAATCTCTGTTTGCCTCAACGGTAAAGAATCTAGCTCGAATCCTACGTACTCAGGAGTTCCTCAGGGCTCTGTACTTGGTCCTTTGTTGTTTCTTATCTTCATAAATGATATAAATACTAATATTGAATGTGACATAAATATATTTGCTGACGACACATCCTTGTTAGAAGAAATTAAAGATTTACCAGTCTCAGAAACTAGACTGAACCGTGACCTTAGCAAGTTAGCATCGTGGGCAAATCAATGGTGTGTCACATTCAATGCTCTTAAGACAGTTTATTTACTTGTATCATTAAAGGGAAATCCTTCCTATCCCAAACTGTATCTTAATGGCACGGAGGTGAAGAGCGTTCAGTCCCACAAACACCTTGGGATCTTTTTACAACACAATGGGAAATGGGACGAACACATTAGAAACTTAGTTAATAAATGTAACAAAAAACTGAGTATTCTCAACCGATGTAAGAAATGCCTTACCCGAAAATGTTTGAAAACTCTATACTTCAGTCAAATAAGATCTACCATCAAATATGGTGACATCCTGTTTGACAATTGCGGTATAGTGTTGTCTCAAAAACTTGAAACAATTCAGCGAAGAGCTGCTCTTCTCTGTTCTGGGGGCCTACGTCGGACATCGTATAGTAAATTATTAAATGAACTAAGATGGGAACCGCTTTATGTGAGACGTAGATCCCACAGAATTCTTCTTTTCCATAAAATTATAAATGGGCTATCGCCTCCTTATTTGAAAAAATTACTACCATGCGGAAATGAAGCTGTCGTCAGTACATACAATCTACGAAATAAGCACAACACCCGTCTTCCCAAAGGTCGTATCCAGTTGTACATGTCGTCATTTATTCCCCAAACAATTAAAGATTGGAATTCAATACCTCTCCACTTTCGTCACGACTCTCTAGAAAAGCTTAAATCCTATCTTAAACCTCGTTTTGTTGACAGCATTACTATTTCCGTACTGTACGATTCTTTTGTAACATTTTCCTCGATACTGCATTGTAGGATGTGGATGGGACTGAGCGCTCTTCACGCAGACTTATTTACCAATGGCCTTTCAGATGACCAGTCTTGTCATAAATGTAATTACAAATGTGAAAATTCTCATCATTTTCTTATTGAATGTCCCGCATATGCCGCTCAAAGGAAGCACATGTTCGACAGGTTTACTAAAATGATTTCTCCAAATGCTCACTTATCTATTTTCCTTCCGCATTGCTCAAAACATATCTCAAATATTTTACTTTTTGGATCAAATGACCTATCTCTTGAAGACAGTAAAACCATATTCTGTTCTGTGCACAAATTCATTCAAGATACTCGAAGATTTATCCATCGTACTCACCAAGTAGTTCAAACAAGCTCCTTTTAAGGTACAAGGTGCTAAGACTGAAACCCATTCCTAAATCTGTTATATAATCGGTACTTAATTAAGAATATGAGTGTGTGCAGTATTGGATGCCTATGTGTATTGTAAATATTGTAAATATTTTATTCTTCACTATCAAGTTTTGATTATATAAATGTATGATGTATATAAGTTTGAGGAGACCCCCTAGTGACCCATGGGTTGTGGGATATCCTCTGTAAACAAATAAAGAACTAAATTAAATACAGTCTGCTGTAAAAAGTACAATTGAACACTGACCCACATCAATAAGGTGCCAAAAGATGCGGAATTGGGCCAGGCATCGGCAGCTGTTTAAAAAATTGCAAATTTCCCTGGTTTCCATGAAGTAAGAGCCGTTGCTAGGCACGTGATTTTGTCATCAATGATCATTCAATTGTCGTTCCAGCCAAAAGTATTGGTCGGAGAGCAACGCGGTTTGCACCATTCGATTTCTCGTCACAAAATACGTCGGATTAGCCTCTTACCAGCAGCACTGGAACAGTTTTTCCACTTTTGCATTTTTGCCTGGTCTTTTTGTTAATTGAAATCGGCTACACTGTACTATCTACCATCGCGACTGGTCATTACTATATTCAACTTTTGACTATAAGTTATGTGCCCTTTGGTACTCCAGAAGACGTCAAATCTTTGGGATAAGCCCATTTAACTCATCCAGCAATTGTCTTACTTCTAAGTACAAGACAATCTCAATGTCTTTATCTACGTGTAGAAAAACCACACCATTATATAGAGAAGAACACAAAGTACTAGATACAGTGTGCTGTAAAAAGTACAATTGAACACTGACCCACATCAATAAGGTGCCAAAAGATGCGGAATTGGGCCAGGCATCGGCAGCTGTTTAAAAAATTGCAAATTTCCCTGGTTTCCATGGAGTAAGAGCCGTTGCTAGGCACGTGATTTTGTCATCAATGATCATTCAATTGTCGTTACAGCCAAAAGTATTGGTCGGAGAGCAACGCGGTTTGCACCATTCGATTTCTCGTCACAAAATACGTCGGATTAGCCTCTTACCAGCAGCACTGGAACAGTTTTTCCACTTTTGCATTTTTGCCTGGTCTTTTTGTTAATTGAAATCGGCTACACTGTACTATCTATCATCGCGACTGGTCATTACTATATTCAACTTTTGACTATAAGTTATGTGCCCTCCGGTTGCCCAGAAGACGTCAAATCTTTGGGCTAAGCCCATTTAAGTCACCCAGCAATTGTCTTACTTCTAAGTCCAAGACAATCTCAATGTCTTTATCTACGTGTAGAAAAACCACACCATTTGTACATAAAAAACACAAAGTACTAGATACAGTCCTGCCTGTAAAAACTACAATTGAACACTGACCCACATCAATAAGGTTGCCAAAAGATGCGGAATTGAGCCAGGCATCGGCAGCTGTTTAAAAAATTGCAAATTTCCCTGGTTTCCATGGAGTAAGAGCCGTTGCTAGGCACTTGATTTTGTCATCAATGATCATTCAATTGTCGCTACAGCCAAAAGTATTGGTCGGGAGAGCAACGCGGTTTGCACCATTCGATTTCGCGTCACAAAATACGTCGGATTAGCCTCTTACCAGCAGCACTGGAACAGTTTTTCCACTTTTGCATTTTTGCCTGGTCTTTTTGTTAATTGAAACCGGCTACACTGTACTATGTACCATCGCGACTGGTCATTACTATATTCAACTTTTGACCATAAGTTATGTGCCCTTTGATAGACCAGAAGACGTCAAATCTTTGGGATAAGCCCATTTAACTCATCCAGCAATTGTCTTACTTCTAAGTCCAAGACAATCTCAATGTCTTTATCTACGTGTAGAAAAACCACACCATTATATATAGAAGAAAACAAAGTACTAGATACAGTGTGCTGTAAAAAGTACAATTGAACACTGACCCACATCAATAAGGTGCCAAAAGATTCGGAATTGGGCCAGGCATCGAAGCTGTTTAAAAATTGCAAATTTCCCTGGTTTCCATGGGGTAGAGCCGTTGCTAGGCACGTGATTTTGTCATCAATTATCATTCAATTGTCGTTACAGCCAAAAGTATTGGTCGGAGAGCAATGCGGGTTTGCACCATTCGATTTCTCGTCACAAAATACGTCGGATTAGCCTTTTTCCAGCAGCACTGAACAGTTTTTTCCACTTTTGCATTTTTGCTTGGTCTTTTTGTTAATTGAAATCGGCTACACTGTACTATCTACCATCGCGACTGGTCATTAACTATATTCAAGTTTTGACTATAAGTTATGTGCCCTCCGGTTGCCCAGAAGACGTCAAATCTTTGGGCTAAGCCCATTTAAATCACCCCAGCAATTGTCTTACTTCTAAGTCCAAGACAATCTCAATGTCTTTATCTACGTGTAGAAAAACCACACCACTTGTACATAAAAAACACAAAGTACTAGATACAGTCTGCTGTAAAAACTACAATTAAACACTGACCCACATGAATAAGGTGCCAAAAGATGCGGAATTGGGCCAGGCATCGGCAGCTGTTTAAAAAATTGCAAATTTCCCTGTTTCCATGGAGTAAGAGCCGTTGCTAGGCCACGTGAATTTGTCATCAATGATCATTCAATTGTCGCTACAGCCAAAAGTATTGGTCGGAGAGCAATGTGGTTTGAACCATTTCGATTTCTCGTCACAAAATACGTCGGATTAGCCTCTTACCAGCAGCACTGGAACAGTTTTTCCACTTTTGCATTTTTGCTGGTCTTTTTGTTAATTGAAATCGGCTACACTGTACTATGTACCATCGCGACTGGTCATTACTATATTCAACTTTGACTATAAGTTTATGTGCCCTTTGGTACCCCAGAAGACGTCAAATTTTTGGGCTAAGCCCATTTAACTCATCAGCAATTGTCTTACTTCTAAGTCCAAGACAATCTCAATGTCTTTATCTACGTGTAGAAAAAACCACACCATTATATATAGAAGAACACAAAGTACTAGATACAGTCTGCTGTAAAAAGTACAATTGAACACTGACCCACATCAATAAGGTGCCAAAAGATGCGGAATTGAGCCAGGCATCGGCAGCTGTTTAAAAAATTGCAAATTTCCCTGGTTTCCATGGAGTAAGAGCCGTTTCTAGGCACGTGATTTTGTCATCAATGATCATTCAATTGTCGCTACAGCAAAAGTATTGCTCGGAGAGCAACGAGGTTTGCACCATTCGATTTCTCGTCACAAAATACGTCGGATTAGCCTCTTACAGCAGCACTGGAACAGTTTTTCCACTTTTGCATTTTTGCCTGGTCTTTTTATTAATGAAATCGGCTACACTGTACTATGTACCATCGCGACTGGTCATTACTATATTCAACTTTTGACTATAAGTTATGTGCCCTCCGGTAGCCCAGAAGACGTCAAATCTTTGGGCTAAGCCCATTTTAGTCCAAGACAATCTCAATGTCTTTATCTACGTGTAGAAAAACCACACCATTTGTACATAAAAAACACAAAGTACTAGATACAGTCTGCTGTAAAAAGTACAACTGAACACTGACCCACATCAATAAGGTGCCAAAAGATGCGGAATTGGGCCAGGCATCGGCAGCTGTTTAAAAAATTGCAAATTTCCCTGGTTTCCATGGAGTAAGAGCCGTTGCTAGGCACGTGATTTTGTCATCAATGAGCATTCAATTGTCGCTACAGCCAAAAGTATTGGTCGGAGAGCAATGCGGTTTGCACCATTTGATTTCGCGTCACAAAATACGTCGGATTAGCCTCTTACCAGCAGCACTGGAACAGTTTTTCCACTTTTGCATTTTTGCCTGGTCTTTTTGTTAATTGAAATCGGCTACACTGTACGATGTACCATCGCGACTGGTCATTACTATCTTCAAGTTTTGACTATAAGTTATGTGCCCTTCGGTAGCCCAGAAGACGTCAAATCTTTGGGCTAATCCCATTTTACTCACCCAGCAATTGTCTTACTTCTAAGTCCAAGACAATCTCAATGTCTTTATCTACGTGTAGAAAAACCACACCATTATATATAGAAGAACAAAAAGTACTAGATACAGTGTGCTGTAAAAAGTACAATTGAACACTGACCCACATCAATAAGGTGCCAAAAGATGCGGAATTGGGCCAGGCATCGGCAGCTGTTTAAAAAATTGCAAATTTCCCTGGTTTCCATGGAGTAAGATCCGTTGCTAGGCACGTGATTTTGTCATCAATGATCATTCAATTGTCGCTACAGCCAAAAGTATTGGTCGGAAATCAATGCGGTTTGCACCATTCGATTTCTCGTCAAAAAATACGTCGGATTAGCTCCTTACCAGCAGCACTGGAGCAGTTTTTCCACTTTTGCATTTTTGCCTGGTCTTTTTGTTAATTGAAATCGGCTACACTGCACTATGTACCATCGCGACTGGTCATTACTATGTTCAACTTTTGACTATAAGTTATGTGCCCTTTGGTAGCCCAGAAGACGTCAAATTTTTGGGCTAAGCCCATTTAACTCATCCAGCAATTGTCTTACTTCTAAGTCCAAGAAAATCTCAATGTCTTTATCTACGTGTAGAAAAACCACACATTGTATACAGAAGAACACAAAGTACTAGATACAGTCTGCTGTAAAAAGTACAACTGAACACTGACCCACATCAATAAGGTGCCAAAAGATGCGGAATTGAGCCAGGCTTCGGCAGCTGTTTAAAAAATTGCAAATTTCCCTGGTTTCCATGGAGTAAGAGCCGTTGCTAGGCACTTGATTTTGTCATCAATGATCATTCAATTGTCGCTACAGCCAAAAGTATTGGTCGGAGAGCAACGCGGTTTGCACCATTCGATTTCGCGTCACAAAATACGTCGGATTAGCCTCTTACCAGCAGCACTGGAACAGTTTTTCCACTTTTGCATTTTTGCCTGGTCTTTTTGTTAATTAAAATCGGCTACACTCTACTATGTACCATCGCGACTGGTCATTACTATATTCAACTTTTGACTATAAGTTATGTGCCCTTTGGTAGCCCAGAAGACGTCAAATCTTTGGGATAAGCCCATTTAACTCATCCAGCAATTGTCTTACTTCTAAGTCCAAGACAATCTCAATGTCTTTATCTACGTGTAGAAAAACCACACCATTATATATAGAAGAAAACAAAGTACTAGATACAGTGTGCTGTAAAAAGTACAATTGAACACTGACCCACATCAATAAGGTGCCAAAAGATGCGGAATTGGGCCAGGCATCGGCAGCTGTTTAAAAAATTGCAAATTTCCCTGGTTTCCATGGGGTAAGAGCCGTTGCTAGGCACGTGATTTTGTCATCAATGATCATTCAATTGTCGTTACAGCGAAAAGTATTGGTCGGAGAGCAATGCGGTTTGCACCATTCGATTTCTCGTCACAAAATACGTCGGATTAGCCTCTTACCAGCAGCACTGGAACAGTTTTTCCACTTTTGCATTTTTGCCTGGTCTTTTTGTTAATTGAAATCGGCTACACTGCACTATGTACCATCGCGACTGGTCATTACTATATTCAACTTTTGACTATAAGTTATGTGCCCTTTGGTAGCCCAGAAGACGTCAAATCTTTGGGCTAAGCCCATTTAACTCACCCAGCAATTGTCTTACTTCTAAGTCGAAGACAATCTCAATGTCTTTATCTACGTGTAGAAAAACCACACCATTTGTACATAATAAACACAAAGTAATAGATACAGTCTGCTGTAAAAAGTACAACTGAACACTGACCCACATCATAAGGTGCCAAAAGATGCGGAATTGGGCAGGCATCGGCAGCTGTTTAAAAAATTGCAAAGTTCCCTGGTTTCCATGGAGTAAGAGCCGTTTCTAGGCAAGTGATGTTGTCATCAATGATCATTCAATTGTCGCTACAGCCAAATGTATTGGTCGGAGAGCAACGCGGTTTGCACCATTCGATTTCTCGTCAAAAAATACGTCGGATTAGCCTCTTACCAGCAGCACTGGAACAGTTTTTCCACTTTTGCATTTTTCCCTGGCCTTTTTGTTAATTGAAATCGGCTACACTGTACTATCTACCATCGCGACTGGTCATTACTATATTCAACTTTTGACTATAAGTTATGTGCCCTTTGGTAGCCCCAGAAGACGTCAAATCTTTGGGCTAAGCCCATTTAACTCATCCAGCAATTGTCTTACTTCTAAGTCCAAGACAATCTCAATGTCTTTATCTACGTGTAGAAAAACCACACCATTTGTACATAAAAAAACACAAAGTACTAGATACAGTCTGCTGTAAAAAAGTACAATTGAACACTGACCCACATCAATAAGGTGCCAAAAGATGCGGAATTGGGCCAGGCATCGGCAGCTGTTTAAAAAATTGCAAATTTCCCTGGTTTCCATGGAGTAAGAGCCGTTTCTAGACACGTGATGTTGTCATCAATGATCATTCAATTGTCGCTACAGCCAAATGTATTGGTCGGAGAGCAACGCGGTTTGCACCATTCGATTTCTCGTCACAAAATACGTCGGATTAGCCTCTTACCAGCAGCACTGGAACAGTTTTTCCACTTTTGCATTTTTGCCTGGTCTTTTTGTTAATTAAAACCGGCTACACTGTACTCTGTACAATCGCGACTGGTCATTACTATATTCAACTTTTGACTATAAGTTATGTGCCCTTCGGTAGCCCAGCAGACCTGAAATCTTTGGGCCAAGCCCATTTAACTCACCCAGCAATTGTCTTACTTCTAAGTCCAAGACAATCTCAATGTCTTTATCTACGTGTAGAAAAACCACACCATTTGTACATAAAAAACACAAGGTACTTGATACAGTCTGCTGTAAAAAGTACAACTGAACACTGACCCACTTCAGTAAAATGCCAAAAGATGCGGAATTGAGCCAGGCATCGGTAGCTGTTGAAAAATTGCAAATTTCCCTGGTTTCCATGGAGTAAGAGCCGTTGCTGGGCACGTGATTATGACATCAATGATCATTCAATTGTCACTACAGCCAAAAGTATTGGTCGGAGAGCAATGCGGTTTGCACCATTCGATTTGTCGTCACAAAATACGTCGGATTAGCCTCTTACCAGCAGCACTGGAAGAGTTTTTCCACTTTTGCATTTTTACCTGGTCTTTTTGTTAATTGAAATCGGCTACACTGTACTTTGTACAATCGCGACTGGTCATTACTATATTCAAGTTTTGACTATAAGTTATGTGCCCTTCGGTAGCCCAGAAGACGTCAAATCTTTGGGCTAAGCCCATTTAACTCATCCAGCAATTGTCTTACTTCTAAGTCCAAGACAATCTCAATGTCTTTATCTACGTGTAGAAAAACCAGACCATTTGTACATAAAAAAAACAAGGTACTTGATACAGTCTGCTGTAAAAGTACAACTGACCACAGACCCACATGAATAAGGTGCCAAAAGATGCGGAATTGAGCCAGAAATCCTCAGCTGTTGAAAAATTGCAAATTTCCCTGGTTTCCATGGAGTAAGAGCCGTTGCTGGGCACGTGATTATGACATAAATGATCATTCAATTGTCACTACAGCCAAAAGTATTGGTCGAAGAGCAACGCGGTTTGCACCATTCGATTTCTCGTCACAAAATACGTCGAATTAGTTTCTTTCTAGCAGCACTGGAACAGTTTTTACACTTTTGCATTTTTACCTGGTCTTTTTGTTAATTGAAATCGGCTACACTGTACTCTGTACAATCGCGACTGGTCATTACTATATTCAACTTTTGACTATAAATTATGTGCCCTTCGGTAGCCCAGAAGACCTGAAATCTTTGGGCTAAGCCCATTTAACTCACCCAGCAATTGCCTTACTTCTAAGTCCAAGACAATCTCAATGTCTTTATCTACGTGTAGAAAAACCACACCATTTGTACATAAAAAACACAAAGTACTAGATACAGTGTGCTGTAAAAAGTACAATTGAACACTGACCCACATCAATAAGGTGCCAAAAGATGCGGAATTGGGCCAGGCATCGCAGCTGTTTAAAAAATTGCAAATTTTCCATGGAGTAAGAGCCGTTGTTGGACACGTGATTTTGTCATCAATGATCATTCAATGTCGCTACAGCCAAAAGCATTAGTCGGAGAGCAACGCGGTCTGCACCATTCGATTTCTCGTCACAAATACGTCGGATTAGCCTCTTACCAGCAGCACTGGAACAGTTTTTCCACTTTTGCATTTTTGCCTGGTCTTTTTGTAATTGAATCGGCTACACTGTACTATCTACCATCGCGACTGGTCATTACTATATTCAACTTTTGACTATAAGTTATGTGCCCTTTGGTACTCCAGAAGACGTCAAATCTTTGGGCTAAGCCCATTTAACTCATCAGCAATTGTCTTACTTCTAAGTCCAAGACAATCTCAATGTCTATATCTACGTGTAGAAAAACCACACCATTTGTACATAAAAAACACAAAGTACTAGATACAGTCTGCTGTAAAAAGTACAATTGAACACTGACCCACATCAATAAGGTGCCAAAAGATGCGGAATTGGGCCAGGCATCGGCAGCTGTTTAAAAAATTGCAAATTTCCCTGGTTTCCATGGAGTAAGAGCCGTTTCTAGACACGTGATGTTGTCATCAATGATCATTCAATTGTCGCTACAGCCAAATGTATTGGTCGGAGAGCAACGCGGTTTGCACCATTCGATTTGTCGTCACAAAATACGTCGGATTAGCCTCTTACCAGCAGCACTGGAACAGTTTTTCCACTTTTGCATTTTTGCCTGGTCTTTTTGTTAATTGAAATCGGCTACACTGTACTCTGTACCATCGCGACTAGTCATTACTATATTCAACTTTTGACTATTAAGTTATGTGCCCTTTGGTAGCCCAGAAGACGTCAAATCTTTGGGCTAAGCCCACTTAACGCACCCAGCAATTGTCTTACTTCTAAGTCCAAGACAATCTCAATGTCTTTATCTACGTGTAGAAAAACCACACCATTTGTACATAAAAAAACACAAAGTACTAGATACAGTCTGCTGTAAAAAGTACAATTGAACACTGACCCACATCAATAAGGTGTCAAAAGATGCGGAATTGGGCCAGGCATCGGCAGCTATTGAAAAATTGCAAAGTTCCCTGGTTTCCCATGGAGTATAGAGCCGTTGCTACGCACGTGATTATGACATCAATGATCATTGAATTGTCACTACAGCCAAAAGTATTGGTCGGAGAGCAACGCGGATTGCACCATTCGATTTCTCGTCACAAATACGTCGGATTAGCCTCTTACTAGTAGTACTGGAACAGTTTTTCCACTTTTGCATTTTTGCCTGGTCTTTTTGTTAATTGAAACCGGCTACACTGTACTCTGTTACAATCGCGACTGGTCATTACTATATTCAACTTTTGACTATAAGTTATGTGCCCTTCGGTAGCCCAGAAGACCTGAAACTTTTGGGCCAAGCCCATTTAACTCACCCAGCAATTGTCTTACTTCTAAGTCCAAGACAATCTCAATGTCTTTATCTACGTGTAGAAAAACCACACCATTTGTACATAAAAAACACAAGGTACTTGATACAGTCTGCTGTAAAAAGTACAACTGAACACTGACCCACTTCAGTAAGGTGCCAAAAAATGCGGAATTGAGCCAGGCATCGGTAGCTGTTGAAAAATTGCAAATTTCTCTGATTTCCATGGAGTAAGAGCCGTTGCTGGGCACGTGATTATGACATCAATGATCATTCAATTGTCACTACAGCCAAAAGTATTGGTTGGAGAGCAACGCGGTTTGCACCATTCGATTTCTCGTCACAAATACGTCGGATTAGCCTCCTTACCAGCAGCACTGAAGAGTTTTTCCACTTTTGCATTTTTGCCTGGTCTTTTTGTAATTGAAATCGGCTACACTGTACTATCTACCATCGCGACTGGTCATTACTATATTCAACTTTTGACTATAAGTTATGTGCCCTTTGGTACTCCAGAAGACGTCAAATCTTTGGGCTAAGCCCATTTAACTCATCCAGCAATTGTCTTACTTCTAAGTCCAAGACAATCTCAATGTCTTTATCTACGTGTAGAAAAACCACACCATTTGTACATAAAAAACACAAAGTAATAGATACAGTCTGCTGTAAAAGTACAATTGAACACTGACCCACATCAATAAGGTGCCAAAAGATGCGGAATTGGGCCAGGCATCGGCAGCTGTTTTAAAAATTGCAAATTTCCCTGGTTTCCATGGAGTAAGAGCCGTTGCTGGGCACGTGATTATGACATAAATGATCATTCAATTGTCACTACAGCCAAAAGTATTGGTCGAAGAGCAACGCGGTTTGCACATTCGATTTCTCGTCACAAAATACGTCGAATTAGCCTCTTACTAGCAGCACTGGAACAGTTTTTCCACTTTTGCATTTTTGCCTGGTCTTTTTGTTAATTGAAATCGGCTACACTGTACTCTGTACAATCGCGACTGGTCATTACTATATTCAACTTTTGACTATAAGTTATGTGCCCTTCGGTAGCCCAGAAGACCTGAAATCTTTGGGCTAAGCCCATTTAACTACCCAGCCAATTGCCTTACTTCTAAGTCCAAGACAATCTCAATGTCTTTATCTACGTGTAGAAAAACCACACCATTTGTACATAAAAAACACAAAGTACTAGATACAGTTGCTGTAAAAAGTAGAATTGAACACTGACCCACATGAATAAGGTGCCAAAAGATGCGGAATTGGGGCCAGGCATCGGCAGCTGTTTAAAAAATTGCAAAGTTCCCCTGGTTTCCATGAGTAAGAGCCGTTGCTACGCCACGTGATTATGACATCAATGATCATTGAATTGTCGCTACAGCCAAAAGTATTGGTCGGAGAGCAACGCGGATTGCACCATTCGATTTCTCGTCACAAAATACGTCGGATTAGCCTCTTACTAGTAGTACTGGAACAGTTTTTCCACTTTTGCATTTTTGCCTGGTCTTTTTGTTAATTGAAACCGGCTACACTGTACTCTGTACAATCGCGACTGGTCATTACTATATTCAACTTTTGACTATAAGTTATGTGCCCTTCGGTAGCCCAGAAGACGTCAAATCTTTGGGCTTAGCCTATTAACTCATCCAGCAATTGTCTTACTTCTAAGTCCAAGACAATCTCAATGTCTTTATCTACGTGTAGAAAAACCACACCATTTGTGCATAAAAAACACAAGGTACTAGATACAGTCTGCTGTAAAAAGTACAATTGAACACTGACCCACATCAATAAGGTGCCAAAAGATGCGGAATTGGGCCAGGCATCGGCAGCTGTTTAAAAAATTGCAAATTTCCCTGGTTTCCATGGAGTATAAGCCGTTGCTAGGCACGTGATTTAGTCATCAGTGATCATTCAATTGTCATTACAGCCAAAAGTATTGGTCGGAGAGCAACGCAGTTCGCACCATTCGATTTCTCGTCACAAAATACGTCGGATTAGCCTCTTACCAGCAGCACTGGAACAGTTTTTCCACTTTTGCATTTTTGCCTGGTCTTTTTGTTAATTGAAATCGGCTACACTGTACTATGTACCATCGCGACTAGTCATTACTATATTCAACTTTTGACAAGTTATGTGCCCTTCGGTAGCCCAGGAAGACGTCAAATCTTTGGGCTAAGCCCAATTAACTCACCCAGCAATTGTCTTACTTCTAAGTCCAAGACAATCTCAATTTCTTTATCTACGTGTAGAAAAACCACACCATTTGTACATAAAAAACACAAGGTACTAGATACAGTCTGCTGTAAAAAGTACAATTGACACTGACCCACATGAATAAGGTGCCAAAAGATGCGGAATTGGGCCAGGCATCGGCAGCTGTCTTAAAAAATTGCAATTTCCCTGGTTTCCATGGAGTAAGAGCGTTTCTAGGCAAGTGATGTTGTCATCAATGATCATTCAATTGTAGCTACAGTCAAATGTAATAGTCGGAGAGCAACGCGGTTTGCACCATTCGATTTCTCGTCACAAAATACGTCGGATTAGCCTCTTACCAGCAGCACTGGAACAGTTTTTCCACTTTGCATTTTTGCCTGGTCTTTTTGTTAATTGAAACCGGCTACACTGTACTCTGTACAATCGCGACTGGTCATTACTATATTCAACTTTTGACTATAAGTTATGTGCCCTTCGGTAGCCCAGAAGACCTGAAATCTTTGGGCCAAGCCCATTTAACTCACCCAGCAGTTGTCTTACTTCTAAGTCCAGGACAATCTCAATGTCTTTATCTACGTGTAGAAAAACCACACCATTTGTACATAAAAAACACAAGGTACTTGATACAGTCTGCTGTAAAAAGTACAATTGAACACTGACCCACTTCAGTAAAGTGCCAAAAGAAGCGGAATTGCGCCAGGCATCGGTAGCTGTTGAAAAATTGCAAATTTCCCTGGTTTCCATGGAGTAAGAGCCGTTGCTGGCACGTGATTATGACATCAATGATCATTCAATTGTCACTACAGCCAAAAGTATTGGTCGGAGAGCAACGCGTTTTGCACCATTCGATTTGTCGTCACAAAATACGTCGGATAGCCTCTTACCAGCAGCACTGGAACAGTTTTTTCCACTTTTGCATTTTTCCCTGGTCCTTTTTGTTAATTGAAATCGGCTACACTGTACTTTGTACAATCGCGACTGGTCATTATTATATTCAACTTTTGACTATAAGTTATGTGCCCTTCGGTAGCCCAGAAGACGTCAAATCTTGGGCTAAGCCCATTTAACTCACCCAGCAATTGTCTTACTTCTAAGTCCAAGGACAATCTCAATTGTCTTTATCTACGTGTAGAAAAACCAGACCATTAGTACATAAAAAAAACAAGGTACTTGATACAGTGTGCTGTAAAAAGTACAACTGACCACAGACCCACATGAATAAGGTGCCAAAGGATGCGGAATTGAGCCAGAAATCCTCAGCTGTTGAAAAATTGCAAGTTTTCCTGGTTTCCATGGAGTAAGAGCCGTTGCTGGGCACGTGATTATGACATAAACGATCATTTAATTGTCACTACAGCCAAAAGTATTGGTCGGAGAGCAACGCGGTTTGCACCATTCGATTTCTCGTCACAAAATACGTCGGATTAGCCTCTTACCAGCAGCACTGGAACAGTTTTCCACTTTTGCTTTTTGCCTGGTCTTTTTGTTAATTGAAATCGGCTACACTGTACTATGTACCATCGCGACTAGTCATTACTATATTCAACTTTTGACTATAAGTTATGTGCCCTTTGGTAGCCCAGAAGACGTCAAATCTTTGGGCTAAGCCCATTTAACTCACCCAGCAATTGTCTTACTTCTAAGTCCAAGACAATCTCAATGTCTTTGTCTACGTGTAGAAAAACCACACCATTTGTACATAAAAAAACACAAAGTACTAGATACAGTCTGCTGTAAAAAGTACAATTGAACACTGACCCACATCAATAAGGTGCCAAAAGATGCGGAATTGAGCCAGAAAACCTCAGCTGTTGAAAAATTGCAAATTTTTCTGGTTTCCATGGAGTAAGAGCCGTTGCTGGGCACGTGATTATGACATAAATGATCATTCAATTGTCACTACAGCCAAAAGTATTGGTCGGAGAGCAACGCGGTTTGCACCATTCGATTTCTCGTCACAAAATACGTCGAATTAGCCTCTTACTAGCAGCACTGAACAGTTTTTCCACTTTTGCATTTTTTGCCTGGTCTTTTTGTTAATTGAAATCGGCTACACTGTACTCTGTACAATCGCGACTGGTCATTACTATATTCAACTTTTGACTATAAGTTATGTGCCCTTCGGTAGCCCAGAAGACCTGAAATCTTTGGGCTAAGCCCATTTAACTCACCCAGCAATTGCCTTACTTCTAAGTCCAAGACAATCTCAATGTCTTTATCTACGTGTAGAAAAACCACACCATTTGTACATGAAAAACACAAGGTACTTGATACAGGTCTGCTGTAAAAAGTACAACTGAACACTGACCCACTTCAGTAAAGTGCCAAAAGATGCGGAATTGAGCCAGGCATCGGCAGCTGTTGAAAAATTGCAAATTTCCCTGGTTTCCATGGAGTAAGAGCCGTTGCTGGGCACGTGATTATGACATAAATGATCATTCAATTGTCACTACAGCCAAAAGTATTAGTCCGAGAGAAACGCGAATTGCACCATTCGATTTCTCGTCGAAAAATACGTCGGATTAGCCTCTTACCAGCAGCAACTGAAACAGTTTTTCCACTTTTGCATTTTACCTGGTCTTTTTGTTAATTGAAATCGGCTACACTGTACTCTGTACAATCGCGACTGGTCATTACTATATTCAACTTTTGACTATAAGTTATGTGCCCTTCAGTAGCACAGAAGACGTCAAATCTTTGGGCTAAGCCATTTAACTCACCCAGCAATTGTCTTACTTCTAAGTGCAAGACAATCTCAATGTCTTTATCTACGTGTAGAAAAACCACACCATTTGTACATAAAAAACACAAGGTACTTGATACAGTCTGCTGTAAAAAGTACAACTGACCACAGACCCACATCAATAAGGTGCCAAAAGATGCGGAATTGAGCCAGGTATCGGCAGCTGTTGAAAAATTGCAAATTTCCGTGGTTTCCATGGAGTAAGAGCCGTTGCTGGGCACGTGATTATGCATAAATGATCATTGAATTGTCGCTACAGCCAAAAGTATTGGTCGGAGAGCAACGCGGTTTGCCACCATTCGATTTCTCGTCACAAATACGTCGGATTAGCCTCTTACTAGTAGCAGTGGAACAGTTTTTCCACTTTTGCATTTTGCCTGGTCTTTTTGTTAATTGAAACCGGCTACACTGTACTATGTACCATCGCGACTGGTCATTACTATATTCAACTTTTGACTATAAGTTATGTGCCCTTCGGTAGCCCAGAAGACGTCAAATGTTTGGGCTTAGCCTTTTTAACTCATCCATCAATTGTCTTACTTATAAGTCCAAGACAATCTCAATGTCTTTATCTACGTGTAGAAAAACCACACCATTTGTACATAAAAAACACAAAGTACTAGATACAGTCTGCTGTAAAAAGTACAATTGAACACTTGACCCACATCAATAAGGTGCCAAAAGATGCGAATTGGGCCAGGCATCGGCAGCTGTTTAAAAAATTGCAAATTTCCCTGGTTTCCATGGAGTATAAGCCGTTGTTAGGCACGTGATTTAGTCATCAGTGATCATTCAATTGTCATTACAGCCAAAAGTATTGGTCGGAGAGCAACGCAGTTCGCACCATTCGATTTCTCGTCACAAAATACGTCGGATTAGCCTCTTACCAGCAGCACTGGAACAGTTTTTCCACTTTTGCATTTTTGCCTGGTCTTTTTGTTAATTGAAATCGGCTACACTGTACTATGTACCATCGCGACTAGTCATTACTATATTCAACTTTTGACTATAAGTTATGTGCCCTTCGGTAGCCCAGAAGACGTCAAATCTTTGGGCTAAGCCCAATTAACTCACCCAGCAATTGTCTTACTTCTAAGTCCAAGACAATCTCAATTTCTTTATCTACGTGTAGAAAAACCACACCATTTGTACATAAAAAACACAAGGTACTAGATACAGTCTGCTGTAAAAAGTACAATTGAACACTGACCCACATGAATAAGGTGCCCAAAAGATGCGGAATTGGGCCAGGCATCGGCAGCTGTTTAAAAAATTGCAAATTTCCCTGGTTTCCATGGAGTAAGAGCCGTTTCTAGGCAAGTGATGTTGTCATCAATGATCATTCAATTGTAGCTACAGTCAAATGTATTAGTCGGAGAGCAACGCGGTTTGCACCATTCGATTTCTCGTCACAAAATACGTCGGATTAGCCTCTTACCAGCAGCACTGGACAGTTTTTCCACTTTTGCATTTTTGCTGGTCTTTTTGTTAATTGAAACCGGCTACACTGTACTCTGTACAATCGCGACTGGTCATTACTATATTCAACTTTTGACTATAAGTTATGTGCCCTTCGGTAGCCCAGAAGACCTGAAATCTTTGGGCCAAGCCCATTTAACTCACCCAGCAGTTGTCTTACTTCTAAGTCCAAGACAATCTCAATGTCTTTATCTACGTGTAGAAAAACCACACCATTTGTACATAAAAAACACAAGGTACTTGATACAGTCTGCTGTAAAAAGTACAATTGAACACTGACCCACCTTCAGTAAGGTGCCAAAAGAAGCGGAATTGCGCCAGCATCGGTAGCTGTTGAAAAATTGCAAATTTCCCTGGTTTCCATGGAGTAAGAGCCGTTGCTGGGCACGTGATTATGACATCAATGATCATTCAATTGTCACTACAGCCAAAAGTATTGGTCGGAGAGCAACGCGGTTTGCACCATTCGATTTGTCGTCACAAATACGTCGGATTAGCCTCTTACCAGCAGCACTGGAACAGTTTTTCCACTTTTGCATTTTCCCTGGTCTTTTTGTTAATTGAAATCGGCTACACTGTACTTTGTACAATCGCGACTGGTCATTACTATATTCAACTTTTGACTATAAGTTATGTGCCCTTCGTTAGCCAGAAGACGTCAATCTTTGGGCTAAGCCCATTTAACTCACCCAGCACTTGTCTTACTTCTAAGTCCAAGACAATCTCAATGTCTTTATCTACGTGTAGAAAAACCACACCATTAGTACATAAAAAAAAACAAGGTACTTGATACAGTGTGCTGTAAAAAGTACAACTGACCACAGACCCCACATGAATAAGGTGCCAAAGGGTGCGGAATTGAGCCAGAAATCCTCAGCTGTTGAAAATTGCAAGTTTTCCTGGTTTCCATGGAGTAAGAGCCGTTGCTGGGCACGTGATTATGACATAAACGATCATTTAATTGTCACTACAGCCAAAAGTATTGGTCGGAGAGCAACGCGGTTTGCACCATTCGATTTCTCGTCACAAAATACGTCGAATTAGCCTCTTACTAGCAGCACTGGAACAGTCTTTACACTTTTGCATTTTTGCCTGCTCTTTTTTGTTAATTGAAATCGGCTACACTGTACTCTGTACAATCGCGACTGGTCATTACTATATTCAACTTTTGACTATAAGTTATTGTGCCCTTCGGTAGCCCAGAAGACCTGAAATCTTTGGGCTAAGCCCATTTAACTCACCCAGCAATTGCCTTACTTCTACGTGCAAGACAATCTCAATGTCTTTATCTACGTGTAGAAAAACAACACCATTTGTACATGAAAAACACAAGGTACTTGATACAGTCTGCTGTAAAAAGTACAACTGAACACTGACCCACTTCAGTAAGGTGCCAAAAGATGCGGAATTGAGCCAGGCATCGGCAGCTGTTGAAAAATTGCAAATTTCCCTGGTTTCCATGAGTAAGAGCCGTTGCTGGGCACGTGATTATGACATAAATGATCATTCAAATTGTCACTACAGGCAAAAGTATTAGTCCGAGAGCAACGCGGATTGCACCATTCGATTTCTCGTCAAAAAATACGTCGGATTAGCCTCTTACCAGCAACAACTGGAACAGTTTTTCCACTTTTGCATTTTTGCCTGGTCTTTTGTTAATTGAAATCGGCTACACTGTACTCTGTACAATCGCGACTGGTCATTACTATATTCAACTTATGACTATAAGTTATGTGCCCTTCAGTAGCACAGAAGACGTCAAATCTTGGGCTAAGCCCATTTAACTCACCCGGCAATTGTCTTACTTCTAAGTCCAAGACAATCTCAATGTCTTTATCTACGTGTAGAAAAAACCGACCATTTGTACATAAAAAAAACAAGGTACTTGATACAGTCTGCTGTAAAAAGTACAACTGACCACAGACCCACATGAATAAGGTGCCAAAAGATGCAGAATTGAGCCAGAAATCGGCAGCTGTTGAAAAATTGCAAATTTTCTGGTTTCCATGGGAGTAAGAGCCGTTGCTGGGCACGTGATTATTACATAAATGATCATTCAATTGTCGCTACAGCCAAAAGTATTGGTCGGAGAGCAACGCGGTTTTGCACCATTCGATTTCTCGTCACAAAATACGTCGAATTAGCCTCTTACTAGCAGCACTGGAACAGTTTTTCCACTTTTGCATTTTTGCCTGGTCTTTTTGTTAATTGAAATCGGCTACACTGTACTCTGTACAATCGCGACTGGTCATTACTATATTCAACTTTTGACTATAAGTTATGTGCCCTTCGGTAGCCCAGAAGACCTGAAATCTTTGGGCTAAGCCCATTAACTCACCCAGCAATTGCCTTACTTCTAAGTCCAAGACAATCTCAATGTCTTTATCTACGTGTAGAAAAACCACACCATTTGTACATGAAAAAACACAAGGTACTTGATACAGTCTGCTGTAAAAAGTACAACTGAACACTGACCCACTTCAGTAAGGTGCCAAAAGATGCGGAATTGAGCCAGGCATCGGCAGCTGTTTAAAAAATTGCAAATTTCCCTGGTTTCCATGGAGTAAGAAGCCGTTTGCTGGGCACGTGATTATGACATCAATGATCATTCAATTGTCACTACAGCCAAAAGTATTAGTCCGAGAGCAACGCGATTGCACCATTCGATTTCTCGTCACAAAATACGTCGGATTAGCCTCTTACCAGCAGCAACTGGAACAGTTTTTCCACTTTTGCATTTTACCTGGTCTTTTTGTTAATTGAAATCGGCTACACTGTACTCTGTACAATCGCGACTGGTCATTACTATATTCAACTTTTGACTATAAGTTATGTGCCCTTCGGTAGCCCAGAAGACGTCAAATCTTTGGGCTAAGCCCATTTAACTCACCCAGCAATTGTCTTACTTCTAAGTCAAGACAATCTCAATGTCTTTATCTACGTGTAGAAAAACCAGACCATTTGTACATAAAAAACACAAGGTACTTGATGCAGTCTGCTGTAAAAAGTACAACTGACCACAGACCCACATGAATAAGGTGCCAAAAGATGCGAATTGAGCCAGAAATCGGCAGCTTGTTGAAAAATTGCAAATTTTCTGGTTTCCATGGAGTAAGAGCCGTTGCTGTGCACGTGATTATGACATAAATGATCATTCAATTGTCACTACAGCCAAAAGTATTGGTCGGAGAGCAACGCGGTTTGCACCATTCGATTTGTCCGTCACAAATACGTCGGATTAGCCTCTTACCAGCAGCACTGGAACAGTTTTTCCACTTTTGCATTTTTACCTGGTCTTTTTGTTAATTGAAATCGGCTACACTGTACTCTGTACAATCGCGACTGGTCATTACTATATTCAACTTTTGACTATAAGTTATGTGCCCTTCGGTAGCCCAGAAAACCTGAAATCTTTGGGCTAAACCCATTTAACTCACCCAGCAATTGTCTTACTTCTAAGTCCAAGACAATCTCAATGTCTTTATCTACGTGTAGAAAAACCACACCATTTGTACATAAAAAACACAAGGTACTTGATACAGTCTGCTGTAAAAAGTACAACTGAACACTGACCCACATTTATAAGGTGCCAAAAGAAGCGGAATTGGGCCAGGCATCGGCAGCTGTTAAAAAATTGCAAATTTCCATGGTTTCCATGGAGTAAGAGCCGTTGCTGGGCACGTGATTATAACATAAATGATCATTCAATTGTCACTACAGCCAAAAGTATTAGTCCGAGAGCAACGCGGATTGCACCATTCGATTTCTCGTCAAAAAATACGTCGGATTAGCCTCTTACCAGCAGCAACTGGAACAGTTTTTCCACTTTTGCATTTTTACCTGGTCTTTTTGTTAATTGAATTCGGCTACACTGTACTTTGTACAATCGCGACTGGTCATTACTATATTCAAGTTTTGACTATAAGTTATGTGCCCTTCGGTAGCCCAGAAGACGTCAAATCTTTGGGCTAAGCCCATTTAACTCACCCAGCAATTGTCTTACTTCTAAGTGCAAGACAATCTCAATGTCTTTATCTACGTGTAGAAAAACCAGACCATTTGTACATGAAAAACACAAGGTACTTGATACAGTCTGCTGTAAAAAGTACAACTGAACACTGACCCACTTCAGTAAGGTGCCAAAAGATGCGGAATTGAGCCAGGCATCGGCAGCTGTTGAAAAATTGCAAATTTCCCTGGTTTCCATGGAGTAAGAGCCGTTGCTGGGCACGTGATTATAACATAAATGATCATTCAATTGTCACTACAGCCAAAAGTATTGGTCGGAGAGCAACGCGGATTGCACCATTCGATTTCTCGTCAAAAAATACGTCGGATTAGCCTCTTACCAGCAGCAACTGGAACAGTTTTTCCACTTTTGCATTTTTACCTGGTCTTTTTGTTAATTGAAATCGGCTACACTGTACAATCGCGACTGGTCATTACTATATTCAACTTTTGACTATAAGTTATGTGCCCTTCGGTAGCCCAGAAGACCTGAAATCTTTGGGCTAAGCCCATTTAACTCACCCAGCAATTGCCTTACTTCTAAGTGCAAGACAATCTCAATGTCTTTATCTACGTGTAGAAAAAACCACACCATTTGTACATGAAAAACACAAGGTACTTGATACAGTCTGCTGTAAAAAGTACAACTGAACACTGACCCACTTCAGTAAGGTGCCAAAAGATGCGGAATTGAGCCAGACATCGGCAGCTGTTGAAAATTGTAAATTTCCCCTGGTTTCCATGGAGTAAGAGCCGTTGCTGTGCACGTGATTATGACATAAATGATCATTCAATTGTCACTACAGCCAAAAGTATTGGTCGGAGAGCAACGCGGTTTGCACCATTCGATTTCTCGTCACAAAATACGTCGGATTAGCCTCTTACCAGCAGCACTGGAACAGTTTTTCCACTTTTGCATTTTTACCTGGTCTTTTTGTTAATTGAAATCGGCTACACTGTACTCTGTACAATCGCGACTGGTCATTACTATATTTAACTTTTGACTATAAGTTATGTGCCCTTCGGTAGCCCAGAAAACCTGAAATCTTTGGGCCAAGCCCATTTAACTCACCCAGCAATTGTCTTACTTCTAAGTCCAAGACAATCTCAATGTCTTTATCTACGTGTAGAAAAACCAGACCATTTGTACATAAAAAACACAAGGTACTTGATACAGTCTGCTGTAAAAAGTACAACTGACCACAGACCCACATGAATAAGGTGCCAAAAGATGCGGAATTGGGCCAGGCATCGGCAGCTGTTGAAAAATTGCAAATTTCCCTGGTTTCCATGGAGTAAGAGCCGTTGCTGGGCACGTGATTATGACATAAATGATCATTCAATTGTCGCTACAGCCAAAAGTATTGGTCGGAGAGCAACGCGGTTTGCACCATTCGATTTCTCGTCACAAAATACGTCGAATTAGCCTCTTACTAGCAGCACTGGAACAGTTTTTCCACTTTTGCATTTTTGCCTGGTCTTTTTGTTAATTGAAATCGGCTACACTGTACTCTGTACAATTGCGACTGGTCATTACTATATTCAACTTTTGACTATAAGTTATGTGCCCTTCGGTAGCCCAGAAGACCTGAAATCTTTGGGCTAAGCCCATTTAACTCACCCAGCAATTGCCTTACTTCTAAGTCCAAGACAATCTCAATGTCTTTATCTACGTGTAGAAAAACCACACCATTTGTACATGAAAAACACAAGGTACTTGATACAGTCTGCTGTAAAAAGTACAACTGAACACTGACCCACTTCAGTAAGGTGCCAAAAGATGCGGAATTGAGCCAGGCATCGGCAGCTGTTGAAAAATTGCAAATTTCCCTGGTTTCCATGGAGTAAGAGCCGTTGCTGGGCACGTGATTATGACATAAATGATCATTCAATTGTCACTACAGCCAAAAGTATTGGTCGGAGAGCAACGCGGTTTGCACCATTCGATTTTTCGTCACAAAATACGTCGGATTAACCTCTTACCAGCAGCACTGGAACAGTTTTTCCACTTTTGCATTTTTACCTGGTCTTTTTGTTAATTGAAATCGGCTACACTGTACTCTGTACAATCGCGACTGGTCATTACTATATTCAACTTTTGACTATAAGTTATGTGCCCTTCGGTAGCCGAGAAAACCTGAAATCTTTGGGCCAAGCCCATTTAACTCACCCAGCAATTGTCTTACTTCTAAGTCCAAGACAATCTCAATGTCTTTATCTACGTGTAGAAAAACCAGACCATTTGTACATAAAAAACACAAGGTACTTGATACAGTCTGCTGTAAAAAGTACAACTGAACACTGACCCACATTTATAAGGTGCCAAAAGATGCGGAATTGGGCCAGGCATCGGCAGCTGTTAAAAAATTGCAAATTTCCCTGGTTTCCATGGAGTAAGAGCCGTTGCTACGCACGTGATTATGACATCAATATTCATTGAATTGTCGCTACAGCCAAAAGTATTGGTCGGAGAGCAACGCGGATTGCACCATTCGATTTCTCGTCACAAAATACGTCGGATTAGCCTCTTACCAGCAGCACTGGAACAGTTTTTCCACTTTTGCATTTTTACCTGGTCTTTTTGTTAATTGAAATCGGCTACACTGTACTCTGTACAATCGCGACTGGTCATTTTTATATTCAACTTTTGACTATAAGTTATGTGCCCTTCGGTAGCCCAGAAGACCTGAAATCTTTGGGCTAAGCCCATTTAACTCACCCAGCAATTGCCTTACTTCTAAGTGCAAGACAATCTCATTGTCTTTATCTACGTGTAGAAAAACCATACCATTTGTACATGAAAAACACAAGGTACTTGATACAGTCTGCTGTAAAAAGTACAACTGACCACAGACCCACATGAATAAGGTGCCGGAAGATGCGGAATTGAGCCAGAAATCGGCAGCTGTTGAAAAATTGCAAATTTCCCTGGTTTCCATGGAGTAAGAGCCGTTGCTGGGCACGTGATTATAACATAAATGATCATTCAATTGTCACTACAGCCAAAAGTATTAGTCCGAGAGCAACGCGGATTGCACCATTCGATTTCTCGTCAAAAAATACGTCGGATTAGCCTCTTACCAGCAGCAACTGGAACAGTTTTTCCACTTTTGCATTTTTACCTGGTCTTTTTGTTAATTGAAATCGGCTACACTGTACTCTGTACAATCGCGACTGGTCATTACTATATTCAACTTTTAACTATAAGTTATGTGCCCTTCAGTAGCACAGAAGACGTCAAATCTTTGGGCTAAGCCCATTTAACTCACCCAGCAATTGTCTTACTTCTAAGTCCAAGACAATCTCAATGTCTTTATCTACGTGTAGAAAAACCAGACCATTTGTACATAAAAAAAACAAGGTACTTGATACAGTCTGTTGTAAAAAGTACAACTGACCACAGACCCACATGAATAAGGTGCCAAAAGATGCGGAATTGAGCCAGAAATCGGCAGCTGTTGAAAAATTGCAAATTTTCCTGGTTTCCATGGAGTAAGAGCCGTTGCTGGGCACGTGATTATGACATAAATGATCATTCAATTGTCGCTACAGCCAAAAGTATTGGTCGGAGATCAACGCGGTTTGCACCATTCGATTTCTCGTCACAAAATACGTCGAATTAGCCTCTTACTAGCAGCACTGGAACAGTTTTTCCACTTTTGCATTTTTGCCTGGTCTTTTTGTTAATTGAAATCGGCTACACTGTACTCTGTACAATCGCGACTGGTCATTACTATATTCAACTTTTGACTATAAGTTATGTGCCCTTCGGTAGCCCAGAAGACCTGAAATCTTTGGGCTAAGCCCATTTAACTCACCCAGCAATTGCCTTACTTCTAAGTGCAAGACAATCTCAATGTCTTTATCTACGTGTAGAAAAACCAGACCATTTGTACATGAAAAACACAAGGTACTTGATACAGTCTGCTGTAAAAAGTACAACTGAACACTGACCCACTTCAGTAAGGTGCCAAAAGATGCGGAATTGAGCCAGGCATCGGCAGCTGTTGAAAAATTGCAAATTTCCCTGCTTTCCATGGAGTAAGAGCCGTTGCTGGGCACGTGATTATGACATCAATGATCATTCAATTGTCACTACAGGCAAAAGTATTAGTCCGACAGCAACGCGGATTGCACCATTCGATTTCTCGTCACAAAATACGTCGGATTAGCCTCTTACCAGCAGCACTGGAACAGTTTTTCCACTTTTGCATTTTTACCTGGTCTTTTTGTTAATTGAAATCGGCTACACTGTACTCTGTACAATCGCGACTGGTCATTACTATATTCAACTTTTGACTATAAGTTATGTGCCCTTCGGTAGCCCAGAAGACCTGAAATCTTTGGGCTAAGCCCATTTAACTCACCCAGCAATTACCTTACTTCTAAGTGCAAGACAATCTCATTGTCTTTATCTACGTGTAGAAAAACCATACCATTTGTACATGAAAAACACAAGGTACTTGATACAGTCTGCTGTAAAAAGTACAACTGACCACAGACCCACATGACTAAGGTGCCGGAAAATGCGGAATTGAGCCAGAAATCGGCAGCTGTTTAAAAAATTGCAAATTTCCCTGGTTTCCATGGAGTAAGAGCCGTTGCTGGGCACGTGATTATGACATAAATGATCATTCAATTGTCACTACAGCCAAAAGTATTGGTCGGAGAGCAACGCGGATTGCACCATTCGATTTCTCGTCACAAAATACGTCGGATTAGCCTCTTACTAGTAGTACTGGAACAGTTTTTCCACTTTTGCATTTTTGCCTGGTCTTTTTGTTAATTGAAACCGGCTACACTGTACTCTGTACAATCGCGACTGGTCATTACTATATTCAACTTTTGACTATAAGTTATGTGCCCTTCGGTAGCCCAGAAGACCTGAAATCTTTGGGCCAAGCCCATTTAACTCATCCAGCAATTGTCTTACTTCTAAGTCCAAGACAATCTCAATGTCTTTATCTACGTGTAGAAAAACCACACCATTTGTACATGAAAAACACAAGGTACTTGATACAGTCTGCTGTAAAAAGTACAACTGAACACTGACCCACTTCAGTAAGGTGCCAAAAGATGCGGAATTGAGCCAGGCATCGGCAGCTGTTTAAAAAATTGCAAATTTCCCTGGTTTCCATGGAGTAAGAGCCGTTGCTGTGCACGTGATTATGACATCAATGATCATTCAATTGTCACTACAGCCAAAAGTATTAGTCCGAGAGCAACGCGGATTGCACCATTCGATTTCTCGTCACAAAATACGTCGGATTAGCCTCTTACCAGCAGCAACTGGAACAGTTTTTCCACTTTTGCATTTTTACCTGGTCTTTTTGTTAATTGAAATCGGCTACACTGTACTCTGTACAATCGCGACTGGTCATTACTATATTCAACTTTTGACTATAAGTTATGTGCCCTTCGGTAGCCCAGAAGACGTCAAATCTTTGGGCTAAGCCCATTTAACTCACCCAGCAATTGTCTTACTTCTAAGTCCAAGACAATCTCAATGTCTTTATCTACGTGTAGAAAAACCAGACCATTTGTACATAAAAAACACAAGGTACTTGATGCAGTCTGCTGTAAAAAGTACAACTGACCACAGACCCACATGAATAAGGTGCCAAAAGATGCGGAATTGAGCCAGAAATCGGCAGCTGTTGAAAAATTGCAAATTTTCCTGGTTTCCATGGAGTAAGAGCCGTTGCTGTGCACGTGATTATGACATAAATGATCATTCAATTGTCACTACAGCCAAAAGTATTGGTCGGAGAGCAACGCGGTTTGCACCATTCGATTTGTCGTCACAAAATACGTCGGATTAGCCTCTTACCAGCAGCACTGGAACAGTTTTTCCACTTTTGCATTTTTACCTGGTCTTTTTGTTAATTGAAATCGGCTACACTGTACTCTGTACAATCGCGACTGGTCATTACTATATTCAACTTTTGACTATAAGTTATGTGCCCTTCGGTAGCCCAGAAAACCTGAAATCTTTGGGCTAAACCCATTTAACTCACCCAGCAATTGTCTTACTTCTAAGTCCAAGACAATCTCAATGTCTTTATCTACGTGTAGAAAAACCACACCATTTGTACATAAAAAACACAAGGTACTTGATACAGTCTGCTGTAAAAAGTACAACTGAACACTGACCCACATTTATAAGGTGCCAAAAGATGCGGAATTGGGCCAGGCATCGGCAGCTGTTAAAAAATTGCAAATTTCCATGGTTTCCATGGAGTAAGAGCCGTTGCTGGGCACGTGATTATGACATCAATATTCATTGAATTGTCGCTACAGCCAAAAGTATTGGTCGGAGAGCAACGCGGTTTGCACCATTCGATTTCTCGTCACAAAATACGTCGAATTAGCCTCTTACTAGCAGCACTGGAACAGTTTTTCCACTTTTGCATTTTTACCTGGTCTTTTTGTTAATTGAATTCGGCTACACTGTACTTTGTACAATCGCGACTGGTCATTACTATATTCAAGTTTTGACTATAAGTTATGTGCCCTTCGGTAGCCCAGAAGACGTCAAATCTTTGGGCTAAGCCCATTTAACTCACCCAGCAATTGTCTTACTTCTAAGTGCAAGACAATCTCATTGTCTTTATCTACGTGTAGAAAAACCAGACCATTTGTACATGAAAAACACAAGGTACTTGATACAGTCTGCTGTAAAAAGTACAACTGAACACTGACCCACTTCAGTAAGGTGCCAAAAGATGCGGAATTGAGCCAGGCATCGGCAGCTGTTGAAAAATTGCAAATTTCCCTGGTTTCCATGGAGTAAGAGCCGTTGCTGGGCACGTGATTATAACATAAATGATCATTCAATTGTCACTACAGCCAAAAGTATTAGTCCGAGAGCAACGCGGATTGCACCATTCGATTTCTCGTCAAAAAATACGTCGGATTAGCCTCTTACCAGCAGCAACTGGAACAGTTTTTCCACTTTTGCATTTTTACCTGGTCTTTTTGTTAATTGAAATCGGCTACACTGTACTCTGTACAATCGCGACTGGTCATTACTATATTCAACTTTTGACTATAAGTTATGTGCCCTTCGGTAGCCCAGAAGACCTGAAATCTTTGGGCTAAGCCCATTTAACTCACCCAGCAATTGCCTTACTTCTAAGTGCAAGACAATCTCAATGTCTTTATCTACGTGTAGAAAAACCACACCATTTGTACATGAAAAACACAAGGTACTTGATACAGTCTGCTGTAAAAAGTACAACTGAACACTGACCCACTTCAGTAAGGTGCCAAAAGATGCGGAATTGAGCCAGACATCGGCAGCTGTTGAAAAATTGCAAATTTCCCTGGTTTCCATGGAGTAAGAGCCGTTGCTGTGCACGTGATTATGACATAAATGATCATTCAATTGTCACTACAGCCAAAAGTATTGGTCGGAGAGCAACGCGGTTTGCACCATTCGATTTCTCGTCACAAAATACGTCGGATTAGCCTCTTACCAGCAGCACTGGAACAGTTTTTCCACTTTTGCATTTTTACCTGGTCTTTTTGTTAATTGAAATCGGCTACACTGTACTCTGTACAATCGCGACTGGTCATTACTATATTATTCAACTTTTGACTATAAGTCATGTGCCCTTCAGTAGCACAGAAGACGCCAAATCTTTGGGCTAAGCCCATTTAACTCACCCCAGCAATTGTCTTACTTCTAAGTCCAAGACAATCTCAATGTCTTTATCTACGTGTAGAAAAACCAGACCATTTGTACATAAAAAAAACAAGGTACTTGATACAGTCTGCTGTAAAAAGTACAACTGACCACAGACCCACATGAATAAGGTGCCAAAAGATGCGGAATTGAGCCAGAAATCGGCAGCTGTTGAAAAATTGCAAATTTTCCTTGTTTCCATGGAGTAAGAGCCGTTGCTGGGCACGTGATTATGACATAAATGATCATTCAATTGTCGCTACATCCAAAAGTATTGGTCGGAGATCAACGCGGTTTGCACCATTCGATTTCTCGTCACAAAATACGTCGAATTAGCCTCTTACTAGCAGCACTGGAACAGTTTTTCCACTTTTGTATTTTTGCCTGGTCTTTTTGTTAATTGAAATCGGCTACACTGTACTCTGTACAATCGCGACTGGTCATTACTATATTCAACTTTTGACTACTATAAGTTATGTGCCCTTCGGTAGCCCAGAAGACCTGAAATCTTTGGGCTAAGCCCATTTAACTCACCCAGGCAATTGCCTTACTTCTAAGTGCAAGACAATCTCAATGTCTTTATCTACGTGTAGAAAAAAAACACCATTTGTACATGAAAAACACAAGGTACTTGATACAGTCTGCTGTAAAAAGTACACTGAACACTGACCCACTTCAGTAAGGTGCCAAAAGATGCGGAATTGAGCCAGGCATCGGCAGCTGTTGAAAATAGCAAATTTCCCTGGCTTTCCATGGAGTAAGAGCCGTTGCTGGGCACGTGATTATGACATCAATGATCATAAAATTGTCACTACAGCCAAAAGTAATTAGTCCGACAGCAACGCGGATTGCACCATTCGATTTCTCGTCACAAAAATACGTCGGATTAGCCCTCTTACCAGCAGCAACTGGAACAGTTTTTCCACTTTGCATTTTTACCTGGGTCTTTTTGTTAATTGAAATCGGCTACACTGTACTCTGTACAATCGCGACTGGTCATTACTATATTCAACTTTTGACTATAAGTTATGTGCCCTTCCGTAGCCCAGAAGACGTCAAATCTTTGGGCTAAGCCCATTTAACTCACCCAGCAATTGTCTTACTTCTAAGTCCAAGACAATCTCAATGTCTTTATCTACGTGTAGAAAAACCACACATTTGTACATAAAAAACACAAGGGTACTTGATACAGTCTGCTGTAAAAAGTACAACTGACCACAGACCCCACATGAATAAGGTGCCAAAGATGCGGAATTGAGCCAGACATCGGCAGCTGTTGAAAATTGCAATTTCCCTGGTTTCCATGGAGTAAGAGCCGTTGCTGTGCACGTGATTATGACATAAATGATCATTCAATTGTCACTACAGCCAAAAGTATTGGTCGGAGAGCAACGCGGTTTGCACCATTCGATTTCTCGTCACAAAATACGTCGGATTAGCCTCTTACCAGCAGCAACTGGAACAGTTTTTCCACTTTTGCATTTTTACCTGGTCTTTTTGTTAATTGAAATCGGCTACACTGTACTCTGTACAATCGCGACTGGTCATTACTATATTCAACTTTTCACTATAAGTTATGTGCCCTTCGGTAGCCCAGAAAACCTGAATCTTTGGGCTAAGCCCATTTAACTCACCCAGCAAATTGCCTTACTTCTAAGTCCAAGACAATCTCAATGTCTTTATCTACGTGTAGAAAAACCACACCATTTGTACATGAAAAACACAAGGTACTTGATACAGTCTGCTGTAAAAAGTACAACTGAACACTGCCCATTTCAGTCAGGTGCTAAAAGATTCGGCATTGGGCAGGCATCGGCAGCTGTTGACAAATTGCAAATTTCTTTGGTTTCCATGGAGTAAGAGCCGTTGCTGGGCACGTGATTATGGCATAAATGATCATTGAATTGTCGCTACAGCCAAAAGTATTGGTCGGAGAGCAACGCGGTTTGCACCATTCGATTTCTCGTCACAAAATACGTCGGATTAGCCTCTTACTAGTAGCAGTGGAACAGTTTTTCCACTTTTGCATTTTTGCCTGGTCTTTTTGTTAATTGAAACCGGCTACACTGTACTCTGTACAATCGCGACTGGTCATTACTATATTCAAGTTTTGACTATAAGTTATGTGCCCTTCGGTAGCCCAGAAGACGTCAAATCTTTGGGCTAAGCCCATTTAACTCAACAGCAATTGCCTTACTTCTAAGTCCAAGACAATCTCAATGTCTTTATCTACGTGTAGAAAAACCAGACCATTTGTATATAAAAAACACAAGGTACTTGATACAGTCTGCTGTAAAAAGTACAACTAAACACTGACCCACATTTATAAGGTGCCAAAAGATGCGAAATTGGGCCAGGCATCGGCAGCTGTTAAAAAATTGCAAATTTCCATGGTTTCCATGGAGTAAGAGCCGTTGCTGGGCACGTGATTATGACATAAATGATCATTCAATTGTCGCTACAGCCAAAAGTATTGGTCGGAGAGCAACGCGGTTTGCACCATTCGATTTCTCGTCACAAAATACGTCGGATTAGCCTCTTACTAGCAGCACTCGAACAGTTTTTCCACTTTTGCATTTTGCCTGGTCTTTTTGTTAATTGAAATCGGCTACACTGTACTCTGTACAATCGCGACTGGTCATTACTATATTCAACTTTTGACTATAAGTTCTGTGCCCTTCGGTAGCCAGAAGACGTCAAATCTTTGGGCTAAGCCCATTTAACTCACCCAGCAATTGTCTTACTTCTAAGTCCAAGACAATCTCAATGTCTTTATCTACGTGTAGAAAAACCACACCATTTGTACATAAAAAAACACAAGGTACTTGATGCAGTCTGCTGTAAAAAGTACAACTGACCACAGACCCACATGAATAAGGTGCCAAAAGATGCGGAATTGAGCCAGACATCGGCAGCTGTTGAAAAATTGCAAATTTCCCTGGTTTCCATGGAGTAAGAGCCGTTGCTGTGCACGTGATTATGACATAAATGATCATTCAATTGTCACTACAGCCAAAAGTATTGGTCGGAGAGCAACGCGGTTTGCACCATTCGATTTCTCGTCACAAAATACGTCGGATTAGCCTCTTACCAGCAGCACTGGAACAGTTTTTCCACTTTTGCATTTTTACCTGGTCTTTTTGTTAATTGAAATCGGCTACACTGTACTCTGTACAATCGCGACTGGTCATTACTATATTCAAGTTTTGACTATAAGTTATGTGCCCTTCGGTAGCCCAGAAAACCTGAAATCTTTGGGCCAAGCCCATTTAACTCACCCAGCAATTGTCTTACTTCTAAGTCCAAGACAATCTCAATGTCTTTATCTACGTGTAGAAAAACCAGACCATTTGTACATAAAAAACACAAGGTACTTGATACAGTCTGCTGTAAAAAGTACAACTGAACACTGACCCACATTTATAAGGTGCCAAAAGATGCGGAATTGGGCCAGGCATCGGCAGCTGTTAAAAAATTGCAAATTTCCATGGTTTCCATGGAGTAAGAGCCGTTGCTGGGCACGTGATTATGACATCAATATTCATTGAATTGTCGCTACAGCCAAAAGTATTGGTCGGAGAGCAACGCGGTTTGCACCATTCGATTTCTCGTCACAAAATACGTCGAATTAGCCTCTTACCAGCAGCACTGGAACAGTTTTTTCCACTTTTGCATTTTTACCTGGTCTTTTTGTTAATTGAAATCGGCTACACTGTACTTTGTACAATCGCGACTGGTCATTACTATATTCAACTTTTGACTATAAGTTATGTGCCCTTCGGTAGCCCAGAAGACGTCAAATCTTTGGGCTAAGCCCATTTAACTCACCCAGCAATTGTCTTACTTCTAAGTCCAAGACAATCTCAATGTCTTTATCTACGTGTAGAAAAACCAGACCATTTGTACATGAAAAACACAAGGTACTTGATACAGTCTGCTGTAAAAAGTACAACTGAACACTGACCCACTTCAGTAAGGTGCCAAAAGATGCGGAATTGAGCCAGGCATCGGTAGCAGTTGAAAAATTGCAAATTTCCCTGGTTTCCATGGAGTAAGAGCCGTTGCTGGGCACGTGATTATGACATAAATGATCATTCAATTGTCACTACAGCCAAAAGTATTGGTCGGAGAGCAACGCGGTTTGCACCATTCGATTTGTCGTCACAAAATACGTCGGATTAGCCTCTTACCAGCAGCAACTGGAACTGTTTTTCCACTTTTGCATTTTTACCTGGTCTTTTTGTTAATTGAAATCGGCTACACTGTACTCTGTACAATCGCGACTGGTCATTACTATATTCAACTTTTGACTATAAGTTATGTGCCCTTCGGTAGCCCAGAAGACGTCAAATCTTTGGGCTAAGCCCATTTAACTCACCCAGCAATTGTCTTACTTCTAAGTCCAAGACAATCTCAATGTCTTTATCTACGTGTAGAAAAACCACACCATTTGTACATAAAAAACACAAGGTACTTGATACAGTCTGCTGTAAAAAGTACAACTGACCACAGACCCACATGAATAAGGTGCCAGAAGATGCGGAATTGAGCCAGAAATCGGCAGCTGTTGAAAAATTGCAAATTTCCCTGGTTTCCATGGAGTAAGAGCCGTTGCTGGGCACGTGATTATGACATAAATGATCATTCCATTGTCACTACAGCCAAAAGTATTGGTCGGAGAGCAACGCGGTTTGCACCATTCGATTTCTCGTCACAAAATACGTCGAATTAGCCTCTTACTAGCAGCACTGGAACAGTTTTTCCACTTTTGCATTTTTGCCTGGTCTTTTTGTTAATTGAAATCGGCTACACTGTACTCTGTACAATCGCGACTGGTCATTACTATATTCAACTTTTGACTATAAGTTATGTGCCCTTCGGTAGTCCAGAAGACGTCAAATCTTTGGGCTAAGCCCATTTAACTCACCCAGCAATTGTCTTACTTCTAAGTCGAAGACAATCTCAATGTCTTTATCTACGTGTGGAAAAACCACCCCATTTGTACATGAAAAACACAAGGTACTTGATACAGTCTGCTGTAAAAAGTACAACTGAACACTGACCCACATTTATAAGGTGCCAAAAGATTCGGAATTGGGCCAGGCATCGGCAGCTGTTAAAAAATTGCAAATATCCCTGGTTTCCATGGAGTAAGAGCCGTTGCTGGGCACGTGATTATGACATCAATGATCATTGAATTGTCGCTACAGCCAAAAGTATTGGTCGGAGAGCAACGCGGTTTGCACCATTCGATTTCTCGTCACAAAATACGTCGGATTAGCCTCTTACCAGCAGCACTCGAACAGTTTTTCCACTTTTGCATTTTTGCCTGGTCTTTTTGTTAATTGAAATCGGCTACACTGTACTCTGTACAATCGCGACTGGTCATTACTCTATTCAACTTTTGACTATAAGTTATGTGCCCTTCGGTAGCCCAGAAGACCTGAAATCTTTGGGCCAAGCCCATTTAACTCACCCAGCAATTGCCTTACTTCTAAGTGCAAGACAATCTCAATGTCTTTATCTACGTGTAGAAAAGCCACACCATTTGTACGTGAAAAACACAAGGTACTTGATACAGTCTGCTGTAAAAAGTACAACTGAACACTGACCCACTTCAGTAAGGTGCCAAAAGATGCGGAATTGAGCCAGGCATCGGCAGCTGTTGAAAAATTGCAAATTTCCCTGGTTTCCATGGGGTAAGAGCCGTTGCTGGGCACGTGATTATGGCATAAATGATCATTCAATTGTCACTACAGCCAAAAGTATTGGTCGGAGAGCAACGCGGTTTGCACCATTCGATTTCTCGTCACAAAATACGTCGGATTAGCCTCTTACCAGCAGCACTGGAACAATTTTTCCAATTTTGCATTTTTGCCTGGTCTTTTTGTTAATTGAAATCGGCTACACTGTACTCTGTACCATCGCGACTGGTCATTACTATATTCAACTTTTGACTATATGTTATGTGCCCTTCGGTAGCCCAGAAGACGTCAAATCTTTGGGCTAAGCCCATTTAACTCACCCAGCAATTGCCTTACTTCTAAGTCGAAGAGAATCTCAATGTCTTTATCTATGTGTAGAAAAACCACACCATTTGTACATGAGAAACACAAGGTACTTGATACAGTCTGCTGTAAAAAGTACAACTGAACACTGCCCCACATTTATAAGGTGCCAAAAGATGCGGAATTGGGCCAGGCATCGGCAGCTGTTGAAAAATTGCAAATTTCCCTGGTTTCCATGGAGTATGAGCCGTTGGTGTGCACGTGATTATGACATAAATGATCATTCAATTGTCACTACAGCCAAAAGTATTGGTCGGAGAGCAACGCGGTTTGCACCATTCGATTTCTCGTCAAAAAATACGTCGGATTAGCCTCTTACCAGCAGCAACTGGAACAGTTTTTCCACTTTTGCATTTTTACCTGGTCTTTTTGTTAATTGAAATCGGCTACACTGTACTCTGTACAATCGCGACTGGTCATTACTATATTCAACTTTTGACGAAAAGTTATGTGCCCTTCGGTAGCCCAGAAGACGTCAAATCTTTGGGCTAAGCCCATTTAACTCACCCAGCAATTGTCTTACTTCTAAGTCCAAGACAATCTCAATGTCTTTATCTACGTGTAGAAAAACCAGACCATTTGTACATAAAAAAAACAAGGTACTTGATACAGTCTGCTGTAAAAAGTACAACTGACCACAGACCCACATTTATAAGGTGCCAAAAGATGCGGAATTGAGCCAGAAATCGGCAGCTGTTGAAAAATTGCAAATTTCCCTGGTTTCCATGGAGTAAGAGCCGTTGCTGGGCACGTGATTATGACATCAATATTCATTGAATTGTCGCTACAGTCAAAAGTATTGGTCGGAGAGCAACGCGGTTTGCACCATTCGATTTCTCGTCAAAAAATACGTCGGATTAGCCTCTTACCAGCAGCACTGGAACAGTTTTTCCACTTTTGCATTTTTACCTGGTATTTTTGATAATTGAAATCGGCTACACTGTACTCTGTACAATCGCGACTGGTCATTACTATATTCAACTTTTGACTATAAGTTATGTGCCCTTCGGTAGCCCAGAAAACCTGAAATCTTTGGGCCAAGCCCATTTAACTCACCCAGCAATTGTCTTACTTCTAAGTCGAAGACAATCTCAATGTCTTTATCTACGTGTAGAAAAACCAGACCATTTGTACACAAAAAACACAAGGTACTTGATACAGTCTGCTGTAAAAAGTACAACTGAACACTGACCCACATTTATAAGGTGCCAAAAGATGCGGAATTAGGCCAGGCATCGGCAGCTGTTGACAAATTGCAAATTTCCATGGTTTCCATGGAGTAAGAGCCGTTGCTGTGCACGTGATTATGACATCAATATTCATTGAATTGTCGCTACAGTCAAAAGTATTGGTCGGAGAGCAACGCGGTTTGCACCATTCGATTTCTCGTCACAAAATACGTCGGATTAGCCTCTTACCAGCAGCACTCGAACAGTTTTTCCACTTTTGCATTTTTGCCTGGTCTTTTTGTTAATTGAAATCGGCTACACTGTACTATGTACCATCGCGACTGGTCATTACTATATTCAACTTTTGACTATATGTTATGTGCCCTTCGGTAGCCCATAAGACGTCAAATTTTTGGGCTAAGCCCATTTAACTCACCCAGCAATTGCCTTACTTCTAAGTCCAAGACAATCTCAATGTCTTTATCTACGTGTAGAAAAACCACACCATTTGTACATGAAAAACACAAGGTACTTGATACAGTCTGCTGTAAAAAGTACAACTGAACACTGGCCCACTTCAGTCAGGTGCCAAAAGATTCGGAATTGAGCCAGGCATCGGCAGCTGTTGACAAATTGCAAATTTCCCTGGTTTCCATGGAGTAAGAGCCGTTGCTGGGCATGTGATTATGGCATAAATGATCATTGAATTGTCGCTACAGCCAACAGTATTGGTCGGAGAGCAACGCGGTTTGCACCATTCGATTTCTCGTCAAAAAATACGTCGGATTAGCCTCTTACTAGTAGCACTGGAACAGTTTTTCCACTTTTGCATTTTTGCCTGGTCTTTTTGTTAATTGAAACCGGCTACACTGTACTCTGTACAATCGCGACTGGTCATTACTATATTCAACTTTTGACTATAAGTTATGTGCCCTTCGGTAGCCCAGAAGACGTCAAATCTTTGGGCTAAGCCCATTTAACTCAACCAGCAATTGTCTTACTTCTAAGTCCAAGACAATCTCAATGTCTTTATCTACGTGTAGAAAAACCACACCATTTGTACATAAAAAACACAAGGTACTTGATACAGTCTGCTGTAAAAAGTACAACTAAACACTGACCCACATTTATAAGGTGCCAAAAGATGCGGAATTGGGCCAGGCATCGGCAGCTGTTAAAAAATTGCAAATATCCCTGGTTTCCATGGAGTAAGAGCCGTTGCTGGGCACGTGATTATGACATCAATGATCATTCAATTGTCGCTACAGCCAAAAGTATTGGTCGGAGAGCAACGCGGTTTGCACCACTCGATTTCTCGTCACAAAATACGTCGGATTAGCCTCTTACCAGCAGCACTCGAACAGTTTTTCCACTTTTGCATTTTTGCCTGGTCTTTTTGTTAATTGAAATCGGCTACACTGTACTCTGTACAATCGCGACTGGTCATTACTATATTCAACTTTTGACTATAAGTTATGTGCCCTTCGGTAGCCCAGAAGACCTGAAATCTTTGGGCTGCGCCCATTTAACTCACCCAGCAATTGCCTTACTTCTAAGTGCAAGACAATCTCAATGTCTTTATCTACGTGTAGAAAAACCAGACCATTTGTACATGAAAAACACAAGGTACTTGATACAGTCTGCTGTAAAAAGTACAACTGACCACAGACCCACTTCAGTAAGGTGCCAAAAGATGCGGAATTGAGCCAGGCATCGGTAGCTGTTGAAAAATTCCAAATTTCCATGGTTTCCATGGAGTAAGAGCCGTTGCTGGGCACGTGATTATGACATAAATGATCATTCATTTGTCACTACAGCCAAAAGTGTTGGTCGGAGAGCAACGCGGTTTGCACCATTCGATTTTTTGCAACTGGAACAGTTTTTCCACTTTTGCATTTTTACCTGGTCTTTTTGTTAATTGAAATGGGCTACACTGTACTCTGTACAATCGCGACTGGTCATTACTATATTCAACTTTTGACTATAAGTTATGTGCCCTTCGGTAGCCCAGAAGACCTGAAATCTTTGGGCTAAGCCCATTTAACTCACCCAGCAATTGTCTTACTTCTAAGTCGAAGACAATCTCAATGTCTTTATCTACGTGTGGAAAAACCACCCCATTTGTACATGAAAAACACAAGGTACTTGATACAGTCTGCTGTAAAAAGTACAACTGAACACTGACCCACATTTATAAGGTGCCAAAAGATTCGGAATTGGGCCAGGCATCGGCAGCTGTTAAAAAATTGCAAATATCCCTGGTTTCCATGGAGTAAGAGCCGTTGCTGGGCACGTGATTATGACATCAATGATCATTGAATTGTCGCTACAGCCAAAAGTATTGGTCGGAGAGCAACGCGGTTTGCACCATTCGATTTCTCGTCACAAAATACGTCGGATTAGCCTCTTACCAGCAGCACTCGAACAGTTTTTCCACTTTTGCATTTTTGCCTGGTCTTTTTGTTAATTGAAATCGGCTACACTGTACTCTGTACAATCGCGACTGGTCATTACTCTATTCAACTTTTGACTATAAGTTATGTGCCCTTCGGTAGCCCAGAAGACCTGAAATCTTTGGGCCAAGCCCATTTAACTCACCCAGCAATTGCCTTACTTCTAAGTGCAAGACAATCTCAATGTCTTTATCTACGTGTAGAAAAGCCACACCATTTGTACGTGAAAAACACAAGGTACTTGATACAGTCTGCTGTAAAAAGTACAACTGAACACTGACCCACTTCAGTAAGGTGCCAAAAGATGCGGAATTGAGCCAGGCATCGGCAGCTGTTGAAAAATTGCAAATTTCCCTGGTTTCCATGGGGTAAGAGCCGTTGCTGGGCACGTGATTATGGCATAAATGATCATTCAATTGTCACTACAGCCAAAAGTATTGGTCGGAGAGCAACGCGGTTTGCACCATTCGATTTCTCGTCACAAAATACGTCGGATTAGCCTCTTACCAGCAGCACTGGAACAATTTTTCCAATTTTGCATTTTTGCCTGGTCTTTTCGTTAATTGAAATCGGCTACACTGTACTCTGTACCATCGCGACTGGTCATTACTATATTCAACTTTTGACTATATGTTATGTGCCCTTCGGTAGCCCAGAAGACGTCAAATCTTTGGGCTAAGCCCATTTAACTCACCCAGCAATTGCCTTACTTCTAAGTCGAAGAGAATCTCAATGTCTTTATCTATGTGTAGAAAAACCACACCATTTGTACATGAGAAACACAAGGTACTTGATACAGTCTGCTGTAAAAAGTACAACTGAACACTGCCCCACATTTATAAGGTGCCAAAAGATGCGGAATTGGGCCAGGCATCGGCAGCTGTTGAAAAATTGCAAATTTCCCTGGTTTCCATGGAGTATGAGCCGTTGGTGTGCACGTGATTATGACATAAATGATCATTCAATTGTCACTACAGCCAAAAGTATTGGTCGGAGAGCAACGCGGTTTGCACCATTCGATTTCTCGTCAAAAAATACGTCGGATTAGCCTCTTACCAGCAGCAACTGGAACAGTTTTTCCACTTTTGCATTTTTACCTGGTCTTTTTGTTAATTGAAATCGGCTACACTGTACTCTGTACAATCGCGACTGGTCATTACTATATTCAACTTTTGACGAAAAGTTATGTGCCCTTCGGTAGCCCAGAAGACGTCAAATCTTTGGGCTAAGCCCATTTAACTCACCCAGCAATTGTCTTACTTCTAAGTCCAAGACAATCTCAATGTCTTTATCTACGTGTAGAAAAACCAGACCATTTGTACATAAAAAAAACAAGGTACTTGATACAGTCTGCTGTAAAAAGTACAACTGACCACAGACCCACATTTATAAGGTGCCAAAAGATGCGGAATTGAGCCAGAAATCGGCAGCTGTTGAAAAATTGCAAATTTCCCTGGTTTCCATGGAGTAAGAGCCGTTGCTGGGCACGTGATTATGACATCAATATTCATTGAATTGTCGCTACAGTCAAAAGTATTGGTCGGAGAGCAACGCGGTTTGCACCATTCGATTTCTCGTCAAAAAATACGTCGGATTAGCCTCTTACCAGCAGCACTGGAACAGTTTTTCCACTTTTGCATTTTTACCTGGTATTTTTGATAATTGAAATCGGCTACACTGTACTCTGTACAATCGCGACTGGTCATTACTATATTCAACTTTTGACTATAAGTTATGTGCCCTTCGGTAGCCCAGAAAACCTGAAATCTTTGGGCCAAGCCCATTTAACTCACCCAGCAATTGTCTTACTTCTAAGTCGAAGACAATCTCAATGTCTTTATCTACGTGTAGAAAAACCAGACCATTTGTACACAAAAAACACAAGGTACTTGATACAGTCTGCTGTAAAAAGTACAACTGAACACTGCCCCACATTTATAAGGTGCCAAAAGATGCGGAATTGGGCCAGGCATCGGCAGCTGTTGAAAAATTGCAAATTTCCCTGGTTTCCATGGAGTATGAGCCGTTGGTGTGCACGTGATTATGACATAAATGATCATTCAATTGTCACTACAGCCAAAAGTATTGGTCGGAGAGCAACGCGGTTTGCACCATTCGATTTCTCGTCAAAAAATACGTCGGATTAGCCTCTTACCAGCAGCAACTGGAACAGTTTTTCCACTTTTGCATTTTTACCTGGTCTTTTTGTTAATTGAAATCGGCTACACTGTACTCTGTACAATCGCGACTGGTCATTACTATATTCAACTTTTGACGAAAAGTTATGTGCCCTTCGGTAGCCCAGAAGACGTCAAATCTTTGGGCTAAGCCCATTTAACTCACCCAGCAATTGTCTTACTTCTAAGTCCAAGACAATCTCAATGTCTTTATCTACGTGTAGAAAAACCAGACCATTTGTACATAAAAAAAACAAGGTACTTGATACAGTCTGCTGTAAAAAGTACAACTGACCACAGACCCACATTTATAAGGTGCCAAAAGATGCGGAATTGAGCCAGAAATCGGCAGCTGTTGAAAAATTGCAAATTTCCCTGGTTTCCATGGAGTAAGAGCCGTTGCTGGGCACGTGATTATGACATCAATATTCATTGAATTGTCGCTACAGTCAAAAGTATTGGTCGGAGAGCAACGCGGTTTGCACCATTCGATTTCTCGTCAAAAAATACGTCGGATTAGCCTCTTACCAGCAGCACTGGAACAGTTTTTCCACTTTTGCATTTTTACCTGGTATTTTTGATAATTGAAATCGGCTACACTGTACTCTGTACAATCGCGACTGGTCATTACTATATTCAACTTTTGACTATAAGTTATGTGCCCTTCGGTAGCCCAGAAAACCTGAAATCTTTGGGCCAAGCCCATTTAACTCACCCAGCAATTGTCTTACTTCTAAGTCGAAGACAATCTCAATGTCTTTATCTACGTGTAGAAAAACCAGACCATTTGTACACAAAAAACACAAGGTACTTGATACAGTCTGCTGTAAAAAGTACAACTGAACACTGACCCACATTTATAAGGTGCCAAAAGATGCGGAATTAGGCCAGGCATCGGCAGCTGTTGACAAATTGCAAATTTCCATGGTTTCCATGGAGTAAGAGCCGTTGCTGTGCACGTGATTATGACATCAATATTCATTGAATTGTCGCTACAGTCAAAAGTATTGGTCGGAGAGCAACGCGGTTTGCACCATTCGATTTCTCGTCACAAAATACGTCGGATTAGCCTCTTACCAGCAGCACTCGAACAGTTTTTCCACTTTTGCATTTTTGCCTGGTCTTTTTGTTAATTGAAATCGGCTACACTGTACTATGTACCATCGCGACTGGTCATTACTATATTCAACTTTTGACTATATGTTATGTGCCCTTCGGTAGCCCATAAGACGTCAAATTTTTGGGCTAAGCCCATTTAACTCACCCAGCAATTGCCTTACTTCTAAGTCCAAGACAATCTCAATGTCTTTATCTACGTGTAGAAAAACCACACCATTTGTACATGAAAAACACAAGGTACTTGATACAGTCTGCTGTAAAAAGTACAACTGAACACTGGCCCACTTCAGTCAGGTGCCAAAAGATTCGGAATTGAGCCAGGCATCGGCAGCTGTTGACAAATTGCAAATTTCCCTGGTTTCCATGGAGTAAGAGCCGTTGCTGGGCATGTGATTATGGCATAAATGATCATTGAATTGTCGCTACAGCCAACAGTATTGGTCGGAGAGCAACGCGGTTTGCACCATTCGATTTCTCGTCAAAAAATACGTCGGATTAGCCTCTTACTAGTAGCACTGGAACAGTTTTTCCACTTTTGCATTTTTGCCTGGTCTTTTTGTTAATTGAAACCGGCTACACTGTACTCTGTACAATCGCGACTGGTCATTACTATATTCAACTTTTGACTATAAGTTATGTGCCCTTCGGTAGCCCAGAAGACGTCAAATCTTTGGGCTAAGCCCATTTAACTCAACCAGCAATTGTCTTACTTCTAAGTCCAAGACAATCTCAATGTCTTTATCTACGTGTAGAAAAACCACACCATTTGTACATAAAAAACACAAGGTACTTGATACAGTCTGCTGTAAAAAGTACAACTAAACACTGACCCACATTTATAAGGTGCCAAAAGATGCGGAATTGGGCCAGGCATCGGCAGCTGTTAAAAAATTGCAAATATCCCTGGTTTCCATGGAGTAAGAGCCGTTGCTGGGCACGTGATTATGACATCAATGATCATTCAATTGTCGCTACAGCCAAAAGTATTGGTCGGAGAGCAACGCGGTTTGCACCACTCGATTTCTCGTCACAAAATACGTCGGATTAGCCTCTTACCAGCAGCACTCGAACAGTTTTTCCACTTTTGCATTTTTGCCTGGTCTTTTTGTTAATTGAAATCGGCTACACTGTACTCTGTACAATCGCGACTGGTCATTACTATATTCAACTTTTGACTATAAGTTATGTGCCCTTCGGTAGCCCAGAAGACCTGAAATCTTTGGGCTGCGCCCATTTAACTCACCCAGCAATTGCCTTACTTCTAAGTGCAAGACAATCTCAATGTCTTTATCTACGTGTAGAAAAACCAGACCATTTGTACATGAAAAACACAAGGTACTTGATACAGTCTGCTGTAAAAAGTACAACTGACCACAGACCCACTTCAGTAAGGTGCCAAAAGATGCGGAATTGAGCCAGGCATCGGTAGCTGTTGAAAAATTCCAAATTTCCATGGTTTCCATGGAGTAAGAGCCGTTGCTGGGCACGTGATTATGACATAAATGATCATTCATTTGTCACTACAGCCAAAAGTGTTGGTCGGAGAGCAACGCGGTTTGCACCATTCGATTTTTTGCAACTGGAACAGTTTTTCCACTTTTGCATTTTTACCTGGTCTTTTTGTTAATTGAAATGGGCTACACTGTACTCTGTACAATCGCGACTGGTCATTACTATATTCAACTTTTGACTATAAGTTATGTGCCCTTCGGTAGCCCAGAAGACGTCAAATCTTTGGGCTAAGCCCATTTAACTCACCCAGCAATTGCCTTACTTCTAAGTGCAAGACAATCTCAATGTCTTTATCTAAGTGTAGGAAAACCACACCATTTGTACATAAAAAAAACAAGGTACTTGATACAGTCTGCTGTAAAAAGTACAACTGACCACAGACCCACATGAATAAGGTGCAAGAAGATGCGGAATTGAGCCAGAAATCGGCAGCTGTTGAAAAATTGCAAATTTCCCTGGTTTCCATGGAGTAAGAGCCGTTGCTGAGCACGTGATTATGACATAAATGATCATTCAATTGTCACTACAGCCAAAAGTATTGGTCGGAGAGCAACGCGGTTTGCACCATTCGATTTCTCGTCACAAAATACGTCGAATTAGCCTCTTACTAGTAGCACTGGAACAGTTTTTCCACTTTTGCATTTTTGCCTGGTCTTTTTGTTAATTGAAATCGGCTACACTGTACTCTGTAAAATCGCGACTGGTCATTACTATATTCAACTTTTGACTATAAGTTATGTGCCCTTCGGTAGCCCAGAAGACGTCAAATCTTTGGGCTAAGCCCATTTAACTCACCCAGCAATTGTCTTACTTCTAAGTGCAAGACAATCTCAAAGTCTTTATCTACGTGTAGAAAAACCATACCATTTGTACATGAAAAACACAAGGTACTTGATACAGTCTGCTGTAAAAAGTACAACTGAACACTGCCCCACATTTATAAGGTGCCAAAAGATGCGGAATTGGGCCAGGCATCGGCAGCTGTTGAAAAATTGCAAATTTCCCTGGTTTCCATGGAGTATGAGCCGTTGGTGTGCACGTGATTATGACATAAATGATCATTCAATTGTCACTACAGCCAAAAGTATTGGTCGGAGAGCAACGCGGTTTGCACCATTCGATTTCTCGTCAAAAAATACGTCGGATTAGCCTCTTACCAGCAGCAACTGGAACAGTTTTTCCACTTTTGCATTTTTACCTGGTCTTTTTGTTAATTGAAATCGGCTACACTGTACTCTGTACAATCGCGACTGGTCATTACTATATTCAACTTTTGACGAAAAGTTATGTGCCCTTCGGTAGCCCAGAAGACGTCAAATCTTTGGGCTAAGCCCATTTAACTCACCCAGCAATTGTCTTACTTCTAAGTCCAAGACAATCTCAATGTCTTTATCTACGTGTAGAAAAACCAGACCATTTGTACATAAAAAAAACAAGGTACTTGATACAGTCTGCTGTAAAAAGTACAACTGACCACAGACCCACATTTATAAGGTGCCAAAAGATGCGGAATTGAGCCACAAATTGGCAGCTGTTGAAAAATTGCAAATTTCCCTGGTTTCCATGGAGTAAGAGCCGTTGCTGGGCACGTGATTATGACATCAATATTCATTGAATTGTCGCTACAGTCAAAAGTATTAGTCGGAGAGCAACGCGGTTGCACCATTCGATTTCTCGTCACAAAATACGTCGGATTAGCCTCTTACCAGCAGCACTGGGAACAGTTTTTCCACTTTTGCATTTTCACCTGGTATTTTTGATAATTGAAATCGGCTACACTGTACTCTGTACAATCGCGACTGGTCATTACTATATTCAACTTTTGACTATAAGTTATGTGCCCTTCGGTAGCCCAGAAAACCTGAAATCTTTGGGCCAAGCCCATTTAACTCACCCAGCAATTGTCTTACTTCTAAGTCGAAGACAATCTCAATGTCTTTATCTACGTGTAGAAAAACCAGACATTTGTACACAAAAAACACAAGGTACTTGATACAGTCTGCTGTAAAAAGTACAACTGAACACTGACCCACATTTATAAGGTGCCAAAAGATGCGGAATTAGGCCAGGCATCGGCAGCTGTTGAAAAATTGCAAATTTCCATGGTTTCCATGGAGTAAGAGCCGTTGCTGTGCACGTGATTATGACATCAATATTCATTGAATTGTCGCTACAGTCAAAAGTATTGGTCGGAGAGCATCGCGGTTTGCACCATTCGATTTCTCGTCACAAAATACGTCGGATTAGCCTCTTACCAGCAGCACTCGAACAGTTTTTCCACTTTTGCATTTTTGCCTGGTCTTTTTGTTAATTGAAATCGGCTACACTGTACTATGTACCATCGCGACTGGTCATTACTATATTCAACTTTTGACTATATGTTATGTGCCCTTCGGTAGCCCATAAGACGTCAAATCTTTGGGCTAAGCCCATTTAACTCACCCAGCAATTGCCTTACTTCTAAGTCCAAGACAATCTCAATGTCTTTATCTACGTGTAGAAAAACCACACCATTTGTACATGAAAAACACAAGGTACTTGATACAGTCTGCTGTAAAAAGTACAACTGAACACTGGCCCACTTCAGTCAGGTGCCAAAAGATTCGGAATTGAGCCAGGCATCGGCAGCTGTTGACAAATTGCAAATTTCCCTGGTTTCCATGGAGTAAGAGCCGTTGCTGGGCATGTGATTATGGCATAAATGATCATTGAATTGTCGCTACAGCCAACAGTATTGGTCGGAGAGCAACGCGGTTTGCACCATTCGATTTCTCGTCAAAAAATACGTCGGATTAGCCTCTTACTAGTAGCAGTGGAACAGTTTTTCCACTTTTGCATTTTTGCCTGGTCTTTTTGTTAATTGAAACCGGCTACACTGTACTCTGTACAATCGCGACTGGTCATTACTATATTCAACTTTTGACTATAAGTTATGTGCCCTTCGGTAGCCCAGAAGACGTCAAATCTTTGGGCTAAGCCCATTTAACTCAACCAGCAATTGTCTTACTTCTAAGTCCAAGACAATCTCAATGTCTTTATCTACGTGTAGAAAAACCACACCATTTGTACATAAAAAACACAAGGTACTTGATACAGTCTGCTGTAAAAAGTACAACTAAACACTGACCCACATTTATAAGGTGCCAAAAGATGCGGAATTGGGCCAGGCATCGGCAGCTGTTAAAAAATTGCAA